>NW_022111300.1:1428354-1438528 GCF_000313985.2 Echinops telfairi | reverse complement strand
TGTTTTGAGAATGATGAGGGCAATGAATGTACAAATGCGCTTTGCACTATTGATGTATGTATGGATTGTGATGAGAGTTGTATGAGCACCTGATAAAATGATTTAAAAATACAAAGAAATAAAAATAAAAGTAAAAATAAGTAAATAAAAGAAAGAGAGCCGGGCTTACCCCCAGTCTATCCCCTCTTATCCCCACTGGCTGTAGGGGGGAGGGGGCGGGTGGCATGGGGGGTAGGGTGGGGGAGGCATGGTTCAGGGTATTGCCACTCCGCGTGGCTAAGTTCAAGGGCACATGTGATGTTAACCTGTGAAAGTTGACCTTCACCTGTACATAGATAACTGCTGTCTGTGCCTGTCAAGTTTTGGATTTCCTGTCAGGGTCCAATGTGTGCCTGGTTCCTTTCCAACCCCTTTATTGTAGCCAGGCCAGCTCATTTTCATTTAACACAGGCATTCACTTTAGACAACTCCTTTATCCCTAATCCATTTACCTGTCATTAGGAAAGAGCAAAAATTCACTTGAAAGATGTCACCAGACCAACTCAAACAACAATGAAAGGGTGAGGTGCATTATACCGTTCCTGGCAACAGTCATAACCCTTCACTAATTTGCATCCCTGGTCATTCCTCCACAGTGTGTTACTTATTATTAATCCCCTCACTTTATTTTCTGAGGTCTACATATCAACTGCAATCCCTTTCTGTCCCAGGAGCTTGCCTGGGTAACTGTTTGTACCTTGCTCAATCAGCCAAAGTAAAGCTTTCATCCTTCGCTTTCACTCCGTCTCTTTTTCTCAGCCATGCTGAATGACCCATCTCAGTAGCAATATTGACTACGTATCATCGTGAACAGCAATGAACTGCATATCATTGTAAATGGTACACTTAAAACAATGGCTAAAATGCCAAATTATATATATGGTCACAACATATTTTTAAATTGTTCTAGAATAGAATTTACAATGGAATGCCTTTTTCTTTTTCGTAATTTAAAGTAGGTTTCATAACAACAGCACATTCCTCTTCCTCCAATAGGCAAGACAGGAATTCACCTCGAGGCCCATAAAGTGAGAGAACTAAGGAATTGTGGTAGAGCTGCAAATGCAGGTCGCACAGCAGGATTTGGATGTCTCACAGGCACACTTCACCTTGTTAGTTCTAAAGACTTTTGGTTGGCAGGAACAAGGAAAAGGCAAGTGGTGACCTACTTGGAGGAAGGGAAGACAGGGAGAAAGTTCTCCAGATAGTTTGTAAAATTGTCTTCCCCTTCGGAGGGAAACCATAAAGATACAGAGATGCTGGTTTTATTGGAAGTGTGCAGGCATTCTAAACATGATGAAGAGGTGAGGTGCATTTATTCCAGCCTTCTTCAATTAGTAGCCCACAGAAATAATAAAGGGGGACCACACATCCTCCTTTTATCTGAACTACTACTTCTGAAAATCAATGATTTTCTGCTGCTTTGGAAACATTTAAAGAGAGCTAGACTTTCCTGCATCAATATTATAATGTTTGGTTGTTTCCAACCAAATCCAACCAAATTTTCACACATCCAATCTCTCGTAGAAAATTTGTAAGAACAAACTGCACAGTTTGTGTGAAAATGAAATCATTAAAAATTATTTCTATATATTGTATTTACCAAAAACTAAGCCACATCTACTGCCACTAGTAGATTCTGACTCATAACAATCCTATTGAACAAAATATAACTGCTACTTAGGACTTCAGAGACTGTAAACTTTACAGAGCAGGCAGTTTTATCTTTCTCCCAAAAAGCAGCTGGTAGATGGCTACCACCAACCTTTTGGCCAGCAGATCCACTGTACCAGCAGAGAACATGATATTAGATATGTAGATGTCTAATGATCTTCTGTGGTAGTTACATAATCTAGTGTCAACTTGAGACTATGAAGAGGGAAGGGGTGGAGTTTAGCCTGCCAATCAGGTCACAGCTTGATGACCTCATTTGGAGGTGCTATGGAGAAAAGTAGGTCACTGGAGGCCAGGCCCACACTCTCTGCTTCAGATTCCAGTTGACAAGACACATGGAGCTACATTAATGGAACCAGAGCCCTGGAGCAGGAGGAGCCATGTGGAGATCCACGCCAGCCTTGAGATGCATCCACTGCCACTGGGTCCACAAGACATTCTACACACTGGCCTGTGATCTCCCTGCATTTGACATGATTGCGTGTGCTGCATGAGTGAAGAGGAATTTATAGACTGGTATCAGACAAATGGGCTAAGATCAGACTTATGGACTTGTTCTAGACTGGGTTGGGATGTTTTCTCTTAATATACAATTACTCTTAATATAAAGTTCTTTCTTATACATATGAGTTTCTATGAATGTGTTTCTCTAGTCAATCCAGACTAACACATCTTGATATATTATCCCAATGAATCCTTCATTTCTAGTAACTGCTGCATCTTTATCTGACAACCTATCAGCTCTACAAATGTAACATGTTCCAAAATTTGGAATCTTACCTCCTGACCTCACTCGTCCTCCTTTTAATTTATTGTTCTTGAGAAATTCATCATCAAATCACTGAGATTCTCCTCTTCAACATATAGAAAAATCTTGGCCTCTGCCAGTCATTCTCCTGTTATTTTTATGTTACTGTCCATTACACTTTTTTAGACCAGATTTCCTATAAACTCATTGTAAATTTATTTTATTAGCATGTGTATTCAGGTCATTGCTCAGTGACAACTTGTGGATTGTTAGGCTAGTGTCACTGGTTTTATGTCTAGAGAACTCTTTAACATTTTTGGAAGGACTAACCTGATGATTATAAAATCCCTTACTTTCCATTTATCTGGGAATATCCTAATTTCACCATTTTTTGAGATATAATTTCGCTGAGTATAATATATCTAGTGGACAGTTCTTTTCTTTCAAGGCTTTGTGTATGCCACCCCATTGCTTTCATACCCACACAGTTTCGGGTGAGAAATCAGCACTTAATCTTATTGAGGCTCCTTTGTGACATTTCCCTTATTCTGCGGTGTTTTCAAAACTAATTTTTTAACTTTATATCTGGAAAGTTCAATTATGAAGTAGCTTAGGGTGTTTCCTGTAGGTTTTAACCTATATGGAGTTTATTGAGCATCTTGGATAATAATCTCATCTTCCATATTGGGGGTGGGGTAGGGGGGAGTCTTCCATTATTTCCTCAAAAATATCCTCTGAACTTTGTTTCTCTCTTCTCTATCTGTAATTCCTGTGTATACAATTTCTCCTGATGCTGTCATCAAGTTGGCTGTCACTCACAGTAATCCTATAAGACAGGTAAAACTGTCCATGGGGGTTTCTGAAAGTGTAATTCTTTGGGCAGTAGAAAACCTCATCTTTCTCCTGAAGAGCAACTGATAGATTTAAACTGCTGGCTGTGTGGTTAGCATCCTGGCATGTAACCACTTTGCATGCAGACTCCTCATCAAGTAGAGAAGAAAAGTACTAACGTAGGCCTTTCATAAAAGTGAAATGGTGTAAAGTACAATTTCAAAAAGCAGGGGTTAATTGTATTGGTGATTTACATTTTATGTATTGTTAGAAAGATGAACACATTGATACAGTTATGCAGTATGCTCATACCAGTAGGTAGCCATTAATAAATCAGGCTCAATGTTCAAAGACTGCATACTGTAACTCTAAATATGTTAAATATAATTTAATATATTTTTTGAAAAGTCAAAAAACAAAATGCAAAATATAAATTTGTACTAGTACCTAGTAAGAATGAGAGTATAGAGAAGTGGTTTTTGTGACATACATTATGGTAGAAAAATGAACAGAACTTGACCTTATTTTTCATATGAAGTAAGCAAGCAGTTAACACTCAAAAATTATTTTCAGATATTGATCTTGAAAATTAGAATAGTGTTGCTATTATGAAAAATCAGGAGGTCACTGGAGCAAAGCTGCCAGCCTTCAGTTGCTCAGGACTGCACTCACCAGGTATGCGGAGTGAAAATGGCTCTGTAGGTTGTTACCGTAGATGGCTAAAGATCAATAGCTGCATATTAGATGATTGGTTACAATCAAGACCTCTATTGCTACTCATGAGGGCAGGCTATCAATCATTGTCTTTGTGGATGATATTATGCCATTGACTCTGGTGTTTTTCAGACTAGGATCCCAGGTTCCCAGGCTCAGGAGCAAGTCCGGGTTCTTGTTTCCTCTCATTTACATTATCATAGTCTCATAGTCTATAACCTCCTTTGTCTAATTATACCTGATTCCTAAGTAACTATCTTCAAGGCCAATATCATCCCTCATTTATTTAGGTGATCAATATTTTTCCAGTGCCTGACATGTGTCAGTCATTCAGGTAAAAGTTGGAAGCACAGAAAATGAAACACGAGAACCACAAAGCAACTGATGCTCTGTTGTGGAAATAAGAGAAGTAAATTAATTACCTCCCCACATTGTAGTAGATGTTATGGTCTGGATAAGCACAAAGCACTTTTGGGACATTTAGGGGATTTCTTAATTAACAATAATCAATAGTTCCTTCATATTTGAAAGCCAAGCTGTCAAATTCTTTGGCTTCTAACAATAGTATCATGCTCAAAATTATTATTAGAAAAGTAATTTATTTTGTGTTCATTATAAACCTGATAAGTGTGTCATAAAATTTGATAACCAAACAGGTAGTGGATGAGAAAATGTCACCCTAAATATTTACATCAAGAGATAAAGATATTTATTAATTTTATTACCTCAGATCCAATGACTCTGTGTGTGAGTTTTGTGTGTACATGTATTTATTTTCCAAATAATATATTGTGAATTTCTTTTCAAGTAAATAAATATAAAATTACTATATATTTTTTGGTTTTCACTTTCCATGATTTTAACAGGTAACTTTTATAATGATACAATTTATATAGAGTAAAACACACACATCTTCATGAACAATTGTTTACATGGACACATTTGTAAAACCCCATGCAGATCAACAGAGGACACTGCCATCTCTCCTCCCTCAAGAATGTTTCCAATTAATAAGCTTCTCTTTCATATGGTAATAAATATTGTGTATATGCTCAAAATAAATAAATAAATAAATATTGTGTAGCCTTGTACTGTGGATAAGGAAATTCCATTGAATAAATATACCAAGATTTGTTTAAGTAGTCCACCTAGTTATTCATTCATGGATTTTCAAGTATCTCAAATAGTTTATTATAAATATGAAAGGATAAGTTTTATTAGTTTGTTGGATATGAAAATAGAACTGTTTTGTTTGTTTTCCTTTACGTGTACCATTCCAGAAGAAGAGAACATAAAGATTTCTCCTCACTTCACAGGAAGTTTAAAATATTAATCTCAATCTCACCAAACAAAAGAGAACTATTTTTTAATTAGTTGCTAATGATTTGGCACCCAGATATAGCAGGCTAGGAAGATTTGTTGTGAAAGAAAATGAGACATTTTATGTAGATTAAATATGTCTCTGCAAGACGAGAGCAAGAAGAAAGAATTCCCCTAAACTTTTATAACAGTGGATTTAAGGGGTGAACTGACATTACTGATCCCAGGTACCTCAGAAATAATTGCAGAAATGTCTAAAATGGGAGGAGCTTCAATCTGGTATGAGTGAGGTGGGTGGCCACTGACCATGTAGGAGCCATCGTTTCAGGAACTGGAAATCTCACACCAAGGCCTACAGCACTTCTTTCCCTATCTGCGCCCTGTAAGAACCCACTTGGTCTTTAATCAGCATCTTGCCCACAAGTGAACTTGTATGTGCCACAGAACTCCCTGTTCTCTATTTGATTACTTCATGTGAGGATGCTTCTCTCTCACGATGACTCAGAGAGTAGAGATAAGTAGGAAGACTTGGGATTCCCGTGAAAGGGTTATGGTTATAAAAGCCCAAAGGTTAAAAAGAGTCATAGTACTCCCTTCTCCCCACTAACCCCTCCCCCTTTGTATTAGTCTAGGCACTTTAGAGAAACAAATCCACAGCAACTCATGTATAAGAGAGTTTTATGTAAAGAAAGTGTGTATCACGAAAATATCCCAACCCAATGCTGCCCAAGCCCACAAGTCCAACATTAACCCATTAACCCAACACCAGTCCACAAAGTCCTCCACCTCACAAAACAGAGGCAATGATGCTGACTGCAGGAAGAAAGCTGAGTCAGTGAACGAATAAGCATCTCAGTGCTGGCAGGGGTCTCTACAGGGCTGCTCCAGCACCCAGGGCTGCATCGGGATAGGTTCATGTGGCTTCTCCTTGGGGATGTCTTGTAGGAAGTCAATCTTGCAAGCTGAAGCAGGGAACTGCTAAGGCAGCTGCACCCTGGTGCGACCATCACAAAGCAAGAGATCTGAGAACTAGAAAGGCAAGGCTCACCACCCATTTATCCCTCTGCCTTTCAATTAGCCCCACATGTGATTGTTGGCCAGGTTGGCACAATTAACTAACTCACCCTTTATCCATCAACATGTTTTGTTTGGTATGAAAACTTTTGCCTTCAGTTTTCCTTTATTAACCATGGTCTTATACAATATTGGTCCTCTTTCGGTTGACTAGCTTCATTCAGTGAATGCCAACTTTTACATTTCCACTCCAGTTTACCTAATTTGCCCCTCTGAGGGACCTGTGCAGGAGTCCTGGTGGCATAGTAGGTGACAAGTCACACTGCTAACCACGAGACCAGCACTTGGGAACCACCAGCTGTATCATGGGAGAAAGATGAGGCTTTCTGTTCCTGTAAAGAGTTATAGTCTTGGAAACCCACAGGAGCAGTTCCACCCTGTTCTATAGGGTCCCTCTGAGTCAGAATTGACTAGATGGTTGTGAGTCTGAGGTTTTTTGACATTAGAGAAATAATGATCTTTCATATTTAAATTAAATAATAGGGGTCATAGAGCTAGCCTTCCTATATCCTTTTTTAATGTTTTTCTAACTATTGTTTTTGTCTTGATTATATTCAATTCAGAGTGTGTTTTGAGCAGAATGAATTACTTGTTATTTTGTCCACAAATGTTTCTATGAGATGTATACCCTTATACCTTATATCTCCTAGATCACTTCTAGAACACTAAATATAATTCTTTGGTGAGCCACATGTCGTATCTTTCTAATTCAAAAGTTCAAGTTTGCCAAAGCCTTATGCTCAAAATATTCCCTGATATCCTCTTCCTAAAAATAATACCTCCCATCTATAAACACCCATAAAATACAAACACATTAATGACTTTCATTATTTTCTACTTGGGATAATAATTTTTGTTATTGTTAATTACCATCAAGCCAAATCAAATTTCCTGAGACATTTTACATAGAAAGAGAAATATTGCCAGGTCCTGTACCATCTTCATGGTACAGGTGTACAATGGTGAGGTAGTGGCTACATATTGGGCTGTGATCTGCAGGGTCTACAGTTCAAAACCACCAGTAGCTCCACAGGAGAGACTGGGCTTTCTATGCCCATAAACAGTCACAGGAGGGCTTCTATGAGTCAGCATGGACTTGATGGTAGTGGGTTTTGTTTTGTCTTTGTTTTCGTTTGGTAAAATCTTTATGATCTTTGAGATACTGGAATCCACTGGGTTTTGTTTTGTCTTTGTTTTCGCTTGGTAAAATCTTTATGATCTTTGAGATACTGGAATCCACTTTTATGGCTATTTTGTCAATGCATCTGACTGAACGTTTCCCATGATTTCACGGGCCCTCAACCAAGCATAGTCTTCTATGCATTAGGATTCAATGCAGTAAATCTGTTCTTGAGATGTTCTTGAAATTCAGGTGGGATAGCTTCAAGGTCATATTTTGGCTCTCATGGACTTATTTTAGTTTTCTTAAGCTTCAATTTGAGCTTACATTTAAGAAATCGATGGTCTGTTCCACAGTCAGCCACTGGTTTGGGATAATTATTTATTCCCACAGATGTAGTTAAGTTTATTTCTCTTTTTTCATTAGCTATAAAAAAAAAGTTATTGGTCTTGCAAAATTCTGTCACGTGATCCCCAGTTTCATTTCTATCACCAAGGCCATATTTTGTAACTCGCTCTCTTTCATCTTTTCCCCAACTTTTGCACATCAATTGCCAATAATTATGGATGCATCTTGATGGTATATTTAATCAATTTCAAACTGGAAACCTAAGCCATGGTCTTGTCAATCACCTCCTACACATGTGAAGGTTGAGCAAAGGATAAGGAGGTTGGAAAAAGAATGGATGCATTTGCATTAAGGTGCCGATGGAGAACATTGAAAGTACCGCAAACTGCCAAATGAACAAACAAAATCTGTCTTGGAAGAAATACAACCTGAATGCTCCTTGGAGGCAAGGATGGTGAAATTTCATCTCACGTATTTTGGTCTTGTCTGGAAAGACTAAACCCTAAATAAGGACATCATGTTTGGTAAAATAGAGGGACAATGGAAAAGAGAAAGATCCTGGACAAGATGGATTGACACAGTGGCTACAATAATGGCCTTAAACATAAGAGCAATTGGGAGGATGGCAGAGGACCCAACAATGTTTCCTTCTGTTGTGAGTAGGAGACTACTTGAGGGCACCTAGCAACCACACACCAAGCAATCAGTGTGCTTTTATAGTGAGTGATCTGCAAGGAAACAAACAGAAACCTCATCATAGTCCCTTTTAAGAAGTATTCTGGCTGTTTCTACCAAGATTGCTTTGTTGATTTTTATGGTAATCCCTGTGTATTCAATATTATTTGTCCACACTGCACTTTAAACACATAAATTCTTCTATACCATACATATGAGGCATTTGAAGACTGGCTTGGGCCAAGTGCAAGTGGATAAAGTTATAAAAACAGGTGAGACATAACATAGAACCTGAAGAAATTCATTACAATGTAGTAAAATTCAAATAAATGGCATTCCTTTACTGTGAATAACCAGATGTGATGTCCCTTGACAATATGAATATATTCATGAAGGTAACTGTCCATTCCTTTAGGGATGACTTCCTTATTCTACCATGTTTATTAATTAATTTGAAATTTTATTTAGAACAAGGTACTCTGCCAGACACTGTGGTTACAATAGCAAGCAGAGTTCCTGCACTCAAACAACTTACCTTTTGGTGGAAAAATAATGCAAAAGTAAACACTAATATTGAACGAGAAAGTTAGCTTGACATCTTCTACTCAGCACTTCTCATGGCCTCTTAGCTTGACTCCAGAGATCAAGACACCATATTTTTCTTACTGGCTTATTTCACAAGATTTACAACTGTTCTCTTGAATCTTCCTCTGCCTGTCTTCTCTCCACAACCATCAGATGACACTTCATAAGTGAGATCGTGCTCTTTGTCTGCACCCCCCCAAAGTGGTTCCCATGCCTCTCATGAAGAGGGACAGGTCCTCTCGAGATTCCCAAGACTCCTGGACTGGCCTTATACGCTGATGCGGCGCACACCACCCCCCACACCCAAGCACATAAATCTTCTCTATCAGATCTACAAGTATCCTCCACTGCTCTTCCCTCAGACCCCGAGCCAGAAAGCTTCCACTTCTTCACGCGTATCTGTAGAGTCGTGTTTGTTATTGCTGTAGCTCTCAGCATAGATAGTACTTTGACCGGGATGCCCTCATATGCATGCTTCCACTTGGTGCCATAGTTTTACTCATGTAACACCTCGTTACACTTTGCTTCTACATTTTCAAATTTTCATTTTCCTTCACTAATGTATAAGGCAATAACTGCAGTGGGTTTTATCTGTTTTTTTCCCCACTATCATATCCATAGCACCCAGAATACTGCCTGCCATTATAGTTATTTAAGTAGATTACAAACATTTTCAGGCTTCCCAATATTAATTAAGGACAGAGAAAATCATATCTGCTAAAATCTAAACTTGAATAGTCAATTTTTTAGTCAATTTATTGGGGCTCATACAATTCATCACAATACATAGATCAATTGTGTAAAGCACATCTATACATTCGTTGCCCTCATTATTCCCAAAATTTGCTTGCCTCTTGGGTTCCCGGAATCAGCTCATTTTCCTTTTTCCCCCTCCCCTTCCCTTCCTTCTCCCCTCTCCCCCATGTACCCTTGATAATTTATAAATTATTATTGTATCTTATATTACACTGCCTGGCGTCTCCCTTCACCCACCCCTCTGCTGCCCGCCCCCCAGAGAGGAGGTTATATGTAGCTCCCTGTGATCA
>NW_022111300.1:1400955-1427369 GCF_000313985.2 Echinops telfairi | reverse complement strand
ACACTCCCATGTCCCTCCGGGGCCATCGGTCCCTTTATTTTCTTCTCATATTTTTTTTTGCCCAACTTCTCTTATCTAGGTGGGTGTACAGACATAACAATGTGTGAGTAAAATTGGGATTGGTTTTGACAGCACAGTGCCAAAGCGGCTCATAAGAACCTGGTGATGATGGCTGAAGCACTGACAAGCCCACAAACGAAAAAGCCACTGACATAGCATAGTTTTGTTCCTGGGGACTTGGAACTTAGAAAAAGTAGTTCCAACTTGTTAGAGTTGTGTTTTTTGTTTACAACAAAACAAGCATCTGTATCTAAAAACGTAACACCATATTTGTCCGGAGGCAGAATCCATAAACATACCCCATTATTCTGTCCTTTCTGCTTTCCAGACTAGTTCTCATCTCTAACCCAGTTCATTGTCTGACAAAAGTACTAGAATTTTAAAAGAGACTTCATGTTCAATTGCCCCCGCTAATTTATTCTTTGAGACACACTCTATTGATCAAATAGAGTCTTAAAACTCCAATTTCCATTATTATATATGGGTAAGTAAATATATATACATACACAAAATCATATAGACTTTTATGAAACAAAATATCAATACACACACACACACACACACACACACACCCATAGGTCTATGCACTTCTAAGGATTGAAGTTCTCTCTCTCTAAGCCTTTCCCCCCCACTTATCTGCCAGCGTACTGATGGCTGTGTGTTGCTGTGATGCCGCAAGCTCTGACACTGGTATTTCAAATGCCAGCAGGTTCACCCAAAGTGAACAAGTTTCAGTCACATTTCTGGATGAAGACCAGAAGATAAATAGGATGTCTGTTTCTAAGGAATTAACGACTGAAAACCATGTGAATAGCATCAAAATATTGTCAGATATGGAAAAGCCAGGAATATCAGCAGATGGTTCCAGGAGATGAGTCCCTCAGGTCACAAGGCACTCCAAATATGAATGAGGAGCTGCCTTTGCAAAGTACAGTTTACATAATGGCATGCACGTAGTCACGTCTTCGGGACCTTCTTTTGCTGATTGGCACAACTCCAAAGAAGAAGAAACAGCTGCAAACATCTATCAATTATTGGAACGTGGAAAGCACAAAGTATGAATCTAGGAAGGTTGGAATAGATCAAAAATGGAATACACAAAGATCAATATTCTTGGCATTTGTGAGCTGAAATGGCCATTTGAATCAGGAAATCATATGGTTTATTCTGCTGGGAGTTATAGACTAAAGAGGAATGGCATCAGATTCATCATCAAAAAGGACTTTTCCAGCTCTGTCTTGAAGTACAGTGATAGAGTAATATTTATCTGCATATAATAAAACACAGTCAATACAACTACTGTTCAAATTTATGCACTAACCACTAAAAATAGTGCTGCAGAAATGGAAAGGCTTATCAATGTTGTCAGTATGAAATTAATCAAATATGCAATCAAGACGCATTGATAGTTACTGATTGGAATGCAAAACTGGAAACAAAGTGGAAAGAACAGTAGTTAGAAAATATGGTTTTGGTGATAGAAACAATGTTGGAGATCACATGATAGTATTCTGCAAGAACAATGACTTGTTCATAGCAAGCCCCTCTTTTGGAAAATACAAAAGTTTCCTATACAGGTGCATTTCTCCAGATAGAATACACATAAATCAATTGACTACATCTGTGTGAAGAGGTGATGGAGAAGCCCACTATCAGGAGCTAAAATGAGACTAGAGACCATCAATTGCTCATATGCAAGTTCCTGTTGAGCTTGAAGAAAATTAAAACAAGTTCATGAGAGCCAAAATCCAACTTTGAGTCTATCCCACGTGAGTTTTGAGAACATCTGGAGAACAGATTTGATGCATTGATCACTGTGTTAGACTGGGATGACTGGAGAAGCAAATCCAGTAAGACTTATATATGTACAAGAAAGCGTTTTATACCAAGAAGTAATTATATATCCAGAAAGTACCCCAGCCCAGTCCAACTCTAATCCATAAGTTCAATACTAGGCCCTAAGTCCCTCTTTAGACTCACACAGACACATGCAATGATGCAGACTGCAGGGAAATCACAGGCCAGTGGGTAGAGTCATGTGGCTCCAGGTTGGTGGCAATGTGGCAGGGCTCCAGCAGCTCTCAGGGTCAATGGCTCAGTCCCAGCAGGCATAAAAGCGAAGGCAGAGAGAGCAGGAGGTAGTTCCCAGGGTCTTCCTTCGGAGAAGGCCACACTTCCAGGAGGACAGCTGTGAGAACAGAGCAAGAGACTACTTCCTAGTTTAAGATCAGGAAAGGTCTGCATTGGGGTTCTGTATTTTCATTATATCTGCTCAATATCTATGATAAGCAAATAATCAGAGAGGCTGGTTTATATTCAGAAGAATGTTGCATCAGGTTTGGAAGAAGGATTATTTACAACCTCTGATATGGAGATGACACAATTGTGCTTGCTGAAAGTGAGAAAGGATCAAAGAACTTGCTGATGAAGATCAAGGATTTCAGTATTCAGTATGATAAAAACTCAAAGTAAAGAAGACCAAAATCCACAACTGGACCAATAGGTAACTTCATAATAAATAGAGAATAGGTTGAAGTTGTCAAGGATTTTGTCTTGCTTGGATCCACAATCAATACTCATGAAAGCAGCGGTCAATCAATCAAAGCACAAACTGCATTAGGTAAATCTGCTGCACACATCCTCTTTAAGGAACTGAAAGACAAGGATGTTACTTTGAGTACTAAGGTGCTGCTGACCTAAGTCATGGTATTTTCTAGTGCTTCATATGCATGTGAAGGTTGGACATTGAATAAGGAAGACTAAAGAAGAATGGACACATTTGGATTGCGGTTCTGGAGAAGAATACTGAATGCATCTTGGACTATTAAAAGGACAAACCAATATGTTTTAGAAGTACAGCCAGATGGCTTAGAATCAAGGATGGCAAAACGTAGTCGTATGTACCTTGGATCTCTTGTCAAGAGAGTCCAAGCCCTGGAGAAGGACATCATGTTTAGAAAGGTTGAAGGGCAATGCCAAGGAGAAAGAAGCTCAAGGAGGTGGATGTACACAGTGGCTACAACAATGGGATTAAGCACAGAAACAATTTTGAGTATGGCGAAAGATTGTGCAATGTTTCATTCTATTGTGCAAAAGGTACATCTGGGTTGGAATCTACATTAAGAGCAACAACAACCCTTCCCCAAATAATTCTACACTTTTTGGTTTGTACCCTCATGAAAATGGCAGGTTTAGAGTAGCTGAAGGACTGAAATCATGTTCCTTTTAAGTTTTTGTTTGTTTTTATTTTTTACTTTGGGGAACAAAACAAAGTTTAAGAGATAAGGTCAGGGCTGTGGGGTGGAAAGGTAAGGTTTCCTAATGAAAGTCCTATAGGACAGTCCTGGCTGCCCTTGAAGAATGAGCGGCAGAATTTTCATAATGGAGGAAAAAATTTTCTCAGTGCAACATTCCTGAGCTTCTCACCGATGCAATTTTCAATTTTCTTATAACTTCTTTATAACAAGCCCTCATTACAATCCATTCCTCTGAGAAAGTCTTTCAAGATTAACTTGAGATGTGTTTGCTTCAGCAGCACATATCCTAAGATAAACTTATAAATCCCCAAAGGAATCTCTATAACCTCTGAATTGACCTCTCTGCTTGTCCCCGAAAGTATCACCATTTTGATTGGACCTTTGTACTGAAAGCACCCTATGGCCACTGATATAAGGGTATTACTGAGAGAACTTGTCTGCGACTGTTCACTGATCATAGAGATATACTCAAACATGTTTTGTTTGGAACAATCCTGTAACGATATGAACTGAAATATTTGTGGCAATACTATTTGACTCATTCTTGTATGCATCCCAAACTCAAACATAAAATGCACAGTCTTGCATCCATCAAAAGATAGCAAGTCATAAAAAGAAGTAGCAAAATAAAACAAATAATTAAGAGAAAGTAATAAGTTAAAAAAACATCCAGATCTGACATGGATGTTAGAATTAACAGATATAGTAATTAAAACTATTACCACATCTGAATTCCATATGTTCCAATAGTTACATGTAATAAGAAATGCATAAAAGACCCAAATTGATCATTTAGATATAAAACTGAGAATGAAATAATAAAAGACATTCAGCTCATCTAACCTTGCTGCGACTGAGTTGATTCCAACTCACAGCCACCCAATAAATCAGAGCAGAACTGGCCCTTTGGGTTCCGGGGGTTGGATCTCTTTACAGACGAATGTCTCATCTTTCTCTTGCAGAATAAACTGTGGAATCTGACCTTGTGGTTAGCAGCCCAACATGTAGCCCACGACGCCACCTGTGCTTCATGAAAAGGGCATTGGAAAGGATTCAAGGGAGGTTAGAGAATACACAAAAATATTTATTGAGCCAGACCCCCTAGCAATAGAAACCATTTAAAATGGAATACAGAGAGAACTGACTTTCCAAACAAGGGACAGTGCATCAACACACGTCCTCCAGGTTCCCAAAGAAGAGCAAAAAGGAAAAAGTGGGTTGTGTAAGAGAGGTTTGAAGACATAATTGTTTGAAACTTCACACATTTCATGAAATCAATAAAACCACAGATCCCAAAAGCTCAAGGAACCTGAATCATGAGAAATAATACCATAGAATATCATAATAAAACTGATCAAAATAGTGACAAAGAGCATCCAGAAGAAAAGACATGATAATAACCGAAGAATCTCATTTCTCACTGGAATATGGAAGTGAGAAGACATAATAGAGAAAGCTTTTAACCACTGAATTAAAAAAACGACAACAAAAACCTGTCAACAGAGTCCACATCAAGCGAAACTATCTTTCAAAACCAAAACTGTTATATTTGTATGTTTGTGTAAAGACAGTATAGGCAGAAATAAAGGAAATGGATTAAAACATTAAACGTAGGTGAATCTGGATAAGGATTACTCAGGATATAGAGATGTTTGTTCTATTTTTAATTTTTTCAGCTTTTATGTAAATTTGAAATTATTTCCAAATAAAAATTTTCAGAATAAAAATGGTGGTAAAACAAGGGCTTTTAGAAGTATAAGCATAGCTGTGTACATATGTAAATACATTAATCCACAAGAATAGAGGTATTGGCCTATGCACATATATTTATACGGCAATACACTGAAGTAGTGGACAGACTTCTGGCCTCTGCTCATACCCTCCCTCAATACAAGAACACTTTGTTCTAACAAATCCACAGTCTGAGATGTTCACCATCCCGACCCAATCGCTGAAGACAAATGGGGGCATAAGCAAATGTGGTGAAGAAGGTAGGTGGTGGCCGGCTATTAAAAGATATAGTGCGTGGGGTCTTACAGGCTTGGAGTTAAACAAGCGGCCATTCAACAGAGAAGCATCAAGTTCACATGGAAGAAGCACACTGCCGGAGCGGTCATGAGGAGTCATTGGGACCAGATAATTGGCAACAGAAGGCAAATAACAAGCAAACAAACAAAAACATATTATTGAGAATGAGGGGGTTAGAGCAGAGACCCAAAGCCCATCTGTAGACAATGTAATAATTTCCACATACAGGGACGACAGGGAAGAGATGAGTCAACCCCGATGCAGTGAAGCATTGATAAAACACACAATATTCCTCTGGTTCCTTGAGGCTTCCTCACCCACAACTATCAGGACCCCAGTGCAGCTTCTCAATTCAGACTAGACCAGAGCATCTACACAGGTATAGATAACAGATCACAACCCAGGGAATCCAGGAACAGATGTGGGAATGGTGATACCAGAAGGTGGGGAGAGAAAGGGTGGAAGGGGGGAACCAATTGCAATGATCGACACATAACCACACCCCTCTCTCCAGGAGGAAGAACAACAAAACAACAGAAACCATGGGGGAATGGAGACAGTGGTTGGCGTGAGATGTGAAAATAATAATGATGTACAGTCTATACAGGGGTTATGGGCAGGGGTGGCTGGTGAAGAGGAGCTGATACCAAGGGCTCAATAGAAAGTAAATGTCTAGAAGAACATGAAGATAACATGTACAAACATGCCTGATGCAATCAATGGATTGGTTGTGACCAGTTGTAAGAGTCCCCCCCAAAAAACGATCTTTAACTAAAAACAAACAAACAATAATAGTATCATGTCTCTTCCCCAGTAATGACCTTGGGGGAAAAATGTCTGGGTCATTTCAAAGCTGTTCTTTCCACTCATATTTCAGCATGTTTCTACTCTTCACTCTTTTATCCTGGTCAGTCTGAACCCGAGAAATTTCATTGTGACCCTTCTCATTCCCAAATCTTCCTTTAAAATGTGCTGAACTGCGTCCCAAGATAGCTTAGATAACTTCCCGTCTCTTCAACGGTCCGCTATTGGTCTTTAAAGAGAAGTGCATGCATTTTGTTGACATTTTCATCTGTTCAGGAAGTTGACAGATGTCCAGAACAAGGTTTGTCATCAAACCACATCTCACCTTTTTTGAAATGAGAAAACCACTTGTACCCATGAGTGTTTCCATAGTGCTGTCCTTGTAAGCTGAGTTCAACATCACAACTGTTTCTGTGACATTTTTCTGAGGAGGAAACAAAATTGCACTGCCACACAGTTTTCTTAGATCGGCCTTCACACACACACACACACACACACACACACACATGCACACACACACACACACACAAACAAGGTTCAAGTGAAGCTTCTTTTATTAAAAAAAAAAAATTCTCTGTGACCAGAGAGAACCTTCCCAGGAAATGCCAGTGGTTGCACTAACTCAGAGCAAGTTGCTGGATGCCAGCTTAATGGGGAAAATGCATATTACAAACGCTCCATCCAGTGGAGCCTTTTTTCCATTTTAGGGGGGGAGGTACCCCCACGTAGATCCAGAAAATATGATATTTCAAATACAAGGGAGAAATGAAGGTATTTCCAGACAAGAAAAAAAATAAATTTGTGAAAACAAGACCGGAATTAGAAAATTAATATATATTAATGAGATTACTGTGGAGAAGGAATTCACAACAGCAGCAGATAAAGCTGAGCACATCATACAGAACACCACCACTCAGACAGCAAAACAGTGAAGGTGTCATCGGAACCAACAAAGAAACCTAGGAGGAAAAAAATGCATCAGTAATTTTGTTTAAAATAAATAAATGGAAAATAAACCAAATAAGCACAGCAACATGATAGCAACAAACCTGTGGGTGGTAGTAATAACACTGGAGTTCAATGGTTTAAATGTACCATTCAAGACATAGAAAGAGAGACTAGATTAGAAAACAAGACCCATCTATGTACTGCCAACAAGAGACACTGTAAACTCAAAGACAAAAAGAGACAGAAAAACAAAGGATGGTCAAACTTCTACCAAGCCAATGGTAACCATAAAAAGATGGGATTGGCGATATTAGTATATGATAAAATAGACTTCAAGACAAATAACATAATTAGAGACAAGAATGGACCTTATATATGAGTTACAAATAGATAAGACCAGGAATGCATAGCCATAATAAGCAGATATGCACCCAAGCAAAAGACTTGAAATATACCAATCAAAAGCCTCACGAAGTTGAAAACAGAAATAAACAACTCAACAATCAAAATAGACTTCAACATACCACTCTCAAGGGAACACAGATTTTCCAGAAAGAAACTCAAAAAAGCTAGACAATCCACCAGCTCAACCTTATAAACATTTACAGAACACTCCACCCAATAATAACACAGTATATGTTCTTTTCCAGCACATGTAGTACATGAGGGAATACCCAATTAAAACCAGAATTGCTCTGGGCAATGCCGAGCTTTTGTGGTGTGCAGTTTTCCCACTAAGTGAGCATGAGTAACTCACCCTGAGTTAGTACACACCGTGGTTTTGGTGGGGAAGGTGTTGGTAGGTTGTCTCTTGTCACAATGAATTTTTAAAAAATATTTTATTAGGGGTTCATACAACTGTTATCCCAATCCATACACACATCAATTATGTAAAGCGCATTTGTACATCGTTTCTCAAAACATTTTCTCTCCACGAATTTTTTTTTAAAGCAAAGTTGCTCGAACCTCGTTTTTTGTGATGGCTGATTTAAGACAACAGGGTGTGGCTGTGAAATTCTGTTTCCTGCTAGGGAAAAATGCCACAGAAACTGTTGAGATGTTGAACACAGCTTATGAGAACAGCACTAAAGGACAAACTTAAGTGTACAAGGAGCTTTCTTGTGTCAAAAACCATGAAATGTCAGCTGATGATAAATCTCATATTGGACGTTTGTCAACTTCCTAACCTAATGAAAATGTCAACTTGCCTATCGAGTTCATAATACCAGGTCAGACTGTTAATCAAGCTTTCTATTTAAAGGTTCTGAAAAGATTGCGTAACTGTGCAACAAAAAAAGAGCTGATTTGTGGCATATGGGGGACTGGTTTTGCCACCACGACAATATACCTGGCAGCCATCTCAGTGTGCTAGTTTTTGAAGAAAAACAGCATGCTTCTCTTGCCCCTTACTCACCTGACCTCTCTCTGTGGGACTTCTTTTTGTTCCCATGAATGCCGAGGGCCATAAAGAACAGCAATTTGATGACGCGTAGAAGAAAAAACAAGGCAGGTGCTGTCAGCCATCCAAACAGATTAGCTTGAAGAATGTTTCCAAGAATGGAATTGCAGATTTGACAAATGTATTAAGTGTAATGGAAAGAACATTGAAGGTGATAAGATTGTTTTGTAAAAAAGTTTAAATACATAGCTTTGAAAAAAAAATCCGTTTTGGGGGGTAGCCCCTCATGCTCTACAATAGATCACAAGGTAGGCCAGCAGCAAACCTTAACAAATTAAAAGAAACTTTGAGCTCCTGCCATTCATTTTATCAGATCACAGTGTTATAAAACTAGAAATCAAAAACAAAAAGAATAAAAATGTAAAGACAAACACATGAAAAATATTCTACTTAAAAGTAAGATATGAGATGAAATGAAGAGATTCCTTGAGGCAAATGAGAACAGTAACACAATGTGCCAAGACCTTTGCGACAGAGTAAAAGCAGTTATCAGAGGGCAATTATAACAATCAACACACATATCAAAAAAGCGTAGAAATCCAAAATCAACATCTACATATGGCACCTCCAAGAACTAGAACAAGGAGCACAATGTAAACTTCAGCAACAGAAGAAAAGAAATCCTAAAGATTAGAGCAGAAATAACTGAACTAGAGAGAGAAAGCCAACAGAAAACATCAAGACAAGAAGATAGCTCTTTTAAAGTACTAACGATTTTAACAAAAATTTGGTAAACTTAACAAGGGAAAATTCAAATGCATCAATTCTTCTTCAGTCTTTCTTATTCAATGTCCTACGTTCACGTGCACATGAGACAATTGAAAATACTAGGGCTTGTGTCAAGCACACCTTCATCCATCAAGTAAAACCTTGCTTTTCAACACTAGAGGTCTAGTGCAGCAGATTTACTTAATGCAATGCTTCCTTTTCTGTCTTGACTGCTGCTTCCACGAGCATCGATTGTGGATCCACACAAGACGAAATCCTTGACCATTCAACCTTTCCTCCATTTAGGTTCTTTATAGGTCTAGTTGTGAGGATTTGGGACTTCTTTACACTGAGTTGTACTCTATACTGAAGGCTGTAATCCTTGATCTTCATTTGAAAGTGCTTCAAGTCCTCCTCCCTTTCAGCAAGACAGGTTTTATCATCTGCAAATTGAAGATATAAACCTTCTTCCAAATTCTGATACCGCATTCTTCTTGTCTATAATCTAACTTCTCTGATGGTTTGCTCAGCATAGAGATTGAATAAGTATGATGAAAGGACACAACCCTGATGAACACTTTTCCTGAATTATGATATCTGTAGATTGCTTTGGGTGGCATTGACATTTTCAATCATTATTCATCAGATGATACCTCCTGAAATAAATAAACATTGACCAATTGTTTATTATACAGGGACTCTATGTATTCCTTCCATCTTTTCTTGGTGTCTCCCGTGTCATTCAATACGTTGTCCATGTTATTGGTGTTGTTAGATTCCCTTGAGTAAGCTCCAACTCATAACACTTCCATGTACAGTAGAAATAAACATTGTCCATTTCTGTGCCATCAAATGAATTTTGGGCTTCCACTGTCATCCATAGCCTTCTGTAAACCAGCTGTTCATAATTTAAGCTCTGATCTTGTTATTTCCTTCTGACTTGAATTTTATTATTTTCAATCCTCAGAGCACACAGGCTGGCATGCTTTTTTTGTGTAGATTTTGTTAACCCCTCTGTGTTAGTCTGGGTACTTTGGAGAAACAAATCCACAGAAACTCATGTATAAGAGAGAGTTTTATATAAAGGTTAAGTGCACATCAATAAAACGTCCCAACCCAGTGCTGCCCAAGCCCACATATTAACCCATATACCCAACACCAACCCACAAAGTCCTCCTCCATCTCACAAAACACACACTATGACACTGACTGCAGGAGGAAAGCCGAATCAGTGAGTGTGCTGGCAGGGCTCTCCACATGGCTGCTCTAGCACCCAGGGCTGCATCAGGGTAGGTCCATACAGCTTCTCCTCAGGGATGTCTTACAGGAAGTGAGCCTTGCTAGCTGAAGCAGGGAACTGGCAAAGGCATCTGCACCCTGGTCTGACCATCACAAAGCAAGAGATCCAAGAACTCAAAAGGCAAGGCTCACCAAGCCATTTATCCCTCCACCCTTCAATTAACCCCACATGTGTTTATTGGCCAGGTTGGCACAATCAACTAAGTACCTCACCCCCACTTAGATGGCTGCTTGTTTGAAAATAGGCCTAGGCTCTATTCTTTCTGTTAGCTGGGCACCATCTAAGTTTTTCACCACACTTGGGTATAGCACTCATATATTCAGTAATTGTTTCATGAAGGCAATTATTGAGTAGGGCCTTGTCATCAGATCTTTACTGTCACTTTAATGACCTTTTAATTTCTTCATAAGTGATATCACTCCACAACTCATCTGATTTTCACTCTTTACTGTTTAATGTATCAGACCTATTCTCAAGATGGCCTCAGAATTCAGGTGGAATATATTGAAAGTCATACTTTTCAAGCACTTTAAAAATTTTCTTAAGCTTCAAATCCACTTTGTATATGAACAACTGATGGTCAGTCCCAAACTCAGTCCTGGCCTTGTCCTGACTGGTGACTGAGCTTCTCTATCTTTTTCCACAGAGACACTCAATTTAACTCGTGTATGGTCCATCTGGTGAGGTTAGCCACTTATAGTATGTAGAAGTACAAATGTATTCATGTTGTCCTCAAAAGGACACCATTCATGTTGTCCTTACCATTCATGTTGTCCTCAAAAGGTATTTGAAATGGATAAGTTGGTAGCTTTACAAAATTCTACCATGAGATCTATAATATCATTTCTATCACCAAGGCCAAACTTTCCAACTATTGATCTTTCTTGTTTCCAACTTTGACACTCATCACCAGTAATTATCAATGCATCTTGATTGTATGATTAATTTTGGAATTTAGAAGTTGGTAAAATAAATATCATTTTCTTTATCTTTGGTATTAATTGTTGATGCATACCATTCAAATAATATTCACATTAAGTGGTCTTATTACTGACAACATGATACTTCAAGAGAGATCTTGAAATCTTCTTTTTAACAATGTATACAATATCTTTCTTTTTCTAATTTGTCATTCCTAGAATAGTAGGTTATATGTTTGCCCAATTAAAAATGGTCAATAGCAGTCTATTTCAGCACACTAATCCTCATATATTGATCTTCATGCATTGCATTTTATTTTTTATTAATTCAAGTTTTCTTGGATGTATTTTCTGTACAATCCATATTGCCATTGTAAACTCAGTAAATGAAGGCCCTGGAAGCTTTCTTTCTTCTAGATCATTAAGCTACCTTGAGGAGGCAGTTCTTCCACAGTCATATTTTGACTGCCTTGCCACATGAGCAGCTTATCTATTATTATAGCACAGTTCTCCACCTCTCTTTATTACGAGGCTTACCTGTCCAATTTTTTCCAGTAATATTTTGAGAGCTCCTCTTTCCTAGTCTATCTTAGTCTTGGTGCTCTGCAGAAACCTGTTCACCACGAATAACCTACTCGTATTTGAAATATAAGTGATAAGTTTCCAGCAACACACAAACTACCATAGTATGACAAACTGAAAGATGTATGATGGATTTAACTAGCATTGCACTTTATTCTTTGGCATTTAATAATGATTTATTGACACCCACTGTTTCTCACAGTGCCACCTCCATTAACACCGGTGGTAAAAGCTTGAGCTTTACATACTCACAGCACCTTGTTAAAACATTTTCCTCTATTCCAGAAGAAAAGGAATATAGCAGTGCCGTCTTTAAAACAGTCATCCACTGCTTCCCCACAGTCTTGGCCAAGGGAGAATGGAGGGCTCTGAAGGAGAAGCTGCAGGGTTTGCACGTTGCTTGACAAGTCGGTTTTCATGGGTGTTTTTCCGGCTTGCTACTGCTCATTTCACAGAAAATTCACTTCTCTGTGTCTTCATTGTCCCCACTACAAAGGAAGAAGATGCTCTATATCTTGTGTGACCACTGTGGTGAAGAAATGACAAGGTTTAATCGTTTCATTGGCTTTCCTATCTACACCTATTACAAAATCCATTGCAATTTACAAGAAACAATAAGTGTATCGCTTCAAGGAGACCAACTCACATAAATCTATACATTTGAGTTAATCAGTTTGTGCCCATTATGACTATAAATATTCTTATATGTATAATTTGTGAACCATTTCATAACGCGGTGGGAAAAAATGAATGAAAATAACATCAGATTAAATTTAATTAGTTACCTATAAAAGCCATTGGGGAATTCTTTGTTGATGCCCTTGGGTTAGACTGCTAAGTGTAAGGTTGGCAATTCAAAACCACCAGTCACTATGTGCTCCCATAAAGATTGACAGCCTCGGAAACCCAATGAAAGGTTGCTATAAGTCAGAATGTACTGTGTGGCAATGCATTTGAGTTTTGTGATTTAGGAAAGCACTAGTAGCACAGTGGTTTCTGTGCTCTTGTGTAACTAAAAGGTTGGCAAAAATTGAACCTATCAACTACTACAAGAAAGAAAGAAAGCGAAACCGTGTACTCCCTTAGAGATTCTTTCCTGAAAACCCTATGGAGTAATTCTATGCTGTACCATGGGGTCACTCTGAGTCATAGGCAGTTTTATTTAGTTTGCTTTGATAAAGCAAAAGAGAATGCACATTTGTAAAGAGCCAATTGTACTATTAAATCTTTGAACTCATTTCTAAAATTTATAAATTCAGCAAGACATAAAATACTTTGTAATTGGTATTTCTATTTAGTACCTATAACATACTTTCTATCTACTTCCTCTGGATATTGCTGCTTTATGAGTATTAGGTAGAGATTTTTTCACTTGATGAAGTTATATGTATTTCAAGGGGAGGGTCTGAAAATAGTTACTTTGCATATAATAAATGCTTTTTAGGCTTAAGAGAATTATCATGGAGACATCATTTATAATTCTGGTTTTGTTCCTAACCACGAGTGTCATTTTAGTTATATTTACTTAGTTAGTTGTGTTTATTTATTTGGCTTATCTTTTTATCTATAAACTAAGAAGGGAGTAGAGACGAGAGATGGGAGGCACTCGTGATGAAGCATGAAAGTCTTTCTTGTTCAGCTCATATATAGCTTTCAGGTTTCTTTCATCAGAGCATGTCCCTGGATTAGATTTTTACTGCAGTCTATGGTGTCAGAGTAGGTTATGCATTGGGTTGCAAATCGCAAGATCGGTAGTTTGAAACCACCAGCTGCTCTGCAGGAGAAAGATGAGGCTTCCTTCTCCTGTAAAGGTGCACAGTCCCAGAGCCCTACCAGGGAAGTTCTACTCTGTCCTTTAGGGTTGCCATGAGTTTAAGTGGACTCGGTGGCTGTGAGTTTTAATGTCTATGTGCCAAGCAATACTTTTAAATGATTATGTGCCAAGCAGTGTTTTAAATTCTTACTTGTATTATTTTAATTATGTCATGCCTCTGTAAGGTATGTCTTTCAGATGAGGAATGTGCGGCCCCATATCCACATGTAGTAAAGGGAGAGGAGTTGAAAGCAAAGAGCTTATGGTCTTCCACCCTATGCTACATAGCTTTTGAGGTCTTTAGATTTTGTTTCAACACAAGCACTATGATTCCTATTAAAAATATGACTCAAGCATTTGACAGTAAAAACGTTTTGTCTGCTCTTTAGGGGATTTTTAATTTTATGAGGCTACTCACAGCCTCATATCCAGGACCTGGCCCAGTTATTGGCACCATATCTGGCATATAATGTACACTCAGTAAATATTGATTGAATGAGTAAAAGCCACTACCCGTGTAGCCAGTATTATGGTACATATTTAAAATATGCTTTGAAATTGCTCTTTCTTTTTGTGGTAGGCCAATTGGCTATTCCTTAACGTCCCTGGGGATCCTTCTCCAACAGAGTCTCAGTTTGTTTTGTCTCCAATATCCCCTCACAGTGCTTCACTAGCTCGGTGTTTGTTCTCATTGGAACCACCCCTTTGGATCCCAGAAGTAAAGAACCAACCACAGGCAAGCCTCTTTTGCTGGAAAAGCAATGATGATTTGCATAAGCCATTGCTTTCTCCCAAGAGAAACAGTCTGCAGTGAGGGTGGTCAATTGCCAAATTGGGAAAAGCCTTGACTGACGGAGGCACAGATGTTCTTGAGTATAATTAGTAGAGACTTGCCATGACCGAGGTGGTTATTTAACTAAAAAAGGAAACAGCGAAGAGCCAACATTGGATTATTTTGGGGGGATTTCATGGTGAGTCACTGAACAGAACTTATCAGTGACACAAAAAGAACAAATTAGTAAGCCAGTGTTTACAGTCAAATCTATACAATTAGCTGTGAGTATCTTAAAACCAATGGCAATTCTCTCCTTAATTTATCTGAGGTAGCAGAATAAAAGAATACCTAGTTTGCCTGAATTATAAATGATAGTATAAAAACCTCAAATAATCAGAAAAGTATTCAAATTCAGAACATGTCTATAAATTATATTTTTAAAAGCAAATCATTGCAAACATACTTAGTAAGCTGCCTTTAAAGTTTCTAAAGTTATTATCTGGTAATCATGACTTTTGAGGTCATTATATTTCTCTAAATATTGTCCTGAATCTAAGTATGAGCCATATGGACACCTAGAAATAATGGGAATGAGACTCTGCTGGCAGCCATTACGGTGAGTCAGAAAAGAGAGAGGTAGATAGGGCGCAAATCTGTGCCCAACACACAGGTTACTAGCATGAGTAAGAGAAGGGTGAAGAGAGGAGAAAGCCCCAGAGGAATCCCTGGGCTTCCTCATTGTTCTTTTGCTGTCAGTGACCCCATTCTGTTCCTTCTGTACAAGTCCTCCAGGCAAGGACCCAGTTGCTGCTCCTTCAGATCTCATCCCACACAACTTTGGAAAGAAAGCGTATCATGCATGCGATGAGGCAAAAGTAGGTGACCAAACAAGATGGAGCTATTGGTATTATCTTAACTGGAATTGGGTATTTATTTTAATGAATAATCACCAATTTAATGAAAAATCACCAATACCAGGAGGTGGACCAGAATGGAGAAATAAGAGCGTTCATCTGCAAATTCCCTCTGAAAAATTCTGATCACAACTGGTATTAGACACAGACCTATCAGTCACTCATGTGACAAGGCATGCTCTACTAGATGAGGCAGTAGTATTTGATAGGTTCAAATTCAAATTGGAAATTTTTTCAATACATTATCAGTCTGACACGGCTGCCCTGGCCCACCTCCACCTCCCACTACTGGCAGCCCCGTCCTGGTCGAACCAGTATTTTGACACCATTTTGTAGCATTCCCAAGGTCTCTCTCCTCAGATCTATTTCCAAGAAGACTCATACCCCAAACTGTCCTTTGCTTGCCTGGCACATATCATCCAACCACAAGCATAAGCATATATACAGTGGATACTGTGTACAGAATTTCATATGGAGCCAAAAGAAACAAATTCTGTCCAGAATAAATCATGAAAACATGGAAAATATATTCAACCGCTCTAGAATCTAAGAAGTAAAAGTATTGTAATGAACTATGGGAAAACCTGAAGTCAGAAGATAAAGAGGAAAGAACACAATAGATAGTTCTCAACAGGAGGAACTGAAAACAAATTTAATTCTCAAGGTGATATTGAAGAACTTTTAAGCCATGTATTGGAAGTATCAACAGAAGATGGAAGGAGAACAGGAGGCAGCATAAGATCAGAACTGGTGATGCCAAAGGGAGGGAAAAACGAACTGAAAGCATTGGCAGAAAAAAGGCCCTAGGAATTGATGGAAGATCCCTTGAAATGTCTCAATGAACAGATACAACGTTGGAAACACTCACTTGCCTATGTCAAGACATTAGAAACAGGCTACATGTCCAACTAATTGGAAGGGACCCAGGTGATCTAACAGAATGAAGGAATTTGCAAGCAATAGCATTAATATTATTCACGAGCAAAATTTTGCGGTAGATAATTCTTAAATGGCTGCAGCAATCTTTCAATAGGGGACTACCAGAAATTGAGCTGAATTCAGAAGAAAACATGGAATGAAACCTATCTCTGCTCATGTCAGATCTATATGTATTTTGACTGAAAATAGAGAATAACGGAAATGTGTTTGCATGGGTTTTATTCACTACAAAAGAGCATTAGACTATACCATAACACATTGTTGATAACTGTGCAAAAATGGGAAATTCAGAACACGTTATTTTGCTCACACAGAACCTGTACATAGACCAACTCATAGTTGTTTGAACAGAACAAGAGAATAGTGTATGGCTTAAAATCAGAGCTGTGCATCAGGGTTGTATCTTTTCATCCTGTTTACACAATCTGGAAACTGAACAAATCATCTGAGATGCTGGACTCTATGAAGAAGACCACAGCATCAAGATTTAAGGAAGTCTCATTAACAACCAGCCGCATGCAGATGATAAAATGTGCTTGCTGGAAGTGAAAAAGCCTTGAAATATTTATTAATTAAAACCAACATCTATGTTACACATACCCATAAAGAAAACAAAAATCCTCACAATTGAAACAATAAGCAACATTATGACAAAGAAAAGACTGAAGTTGTTAAGAATTTCATTTTACTTAGATCCACCAACAACTCCCATAATAACAGTCAAGAAATCAAAGGGTGTATACTTCATTGGGCCAACCTGCTGCAAAAAAGCTCTACAAGGTGTTAACAAGCAAGATGGCACTTTGAAGGCTAAGGTATTGAATTTGTCTACTGCTCCAGTTGTAAGGATTTGGGTTTTCTTTAATTGAGTTACAATCCATCACATCGGCTGCAGTCTTTGATTTCCATCAGCAAGTATGTTCAGTTCTCCTCATTCACCAACCATGGCTGTGCCATATGGATATTGCAGGTTGTTGCTAAGCCTTCCTCACACACGGATGCTCAATTCTTCTTCCTACAGTCCAGCTTCTGGAAATGTGGAGCAAAGACTGAAGTTGTCAAAGATTTTATTTTGCTTGGATCTGCAATCAATGCTTACAGAAGCAGACATCAAGTGATCAAACGATGCATTGAGCAAATATGTTGCCCAAGACATCTTCAGTGTATGGAAGAGAAGGCTATCTTTGAGATATAAGGTATACTTGAGCAAAGATATGCTATTTAAAGTTTTCTTTTATGTCTGTGAAAGTTTGACAATGAAGCAAGAAGACCACAGAAGAATTGATGCATTTGAATTACGTTGCGGATGGAGAATAATCAAAGTACCACGCACTACTAAAAGAACAAATACTTCTCTCTTGGGAGAAGTAGAGCTAGAATCCTCAAGAGCAAGGATGACAAGACTTCAGCTCATGCATTTTGATCACATTCTTAGGAGAGACAGTCCTGGAAAGGGACTTGATGCTTGATAAAATAGGGTGTCAACAACAATAAAAGAAAGACCTTTAATGAGATGGATTGACACAGTGGCTGCAACAATGGCCTTAAACATAAAAACTGTGAGGATGGCACAGGACTAAGGGATATTTCCTTTTTTTATACATGATGTTACTGTGAGTCAGAACTGACTAAATGGCCCTTAGTATCAACAACAAACATACGTTTGTGAATGTTGGACAATGAGACAGTAAGACCACAGAACATAGTGTTTGTGAAGAATGTTGACAATCCTATGGACTACCACAAGAATAAACAAACGTTCATGTAGGAAATAGAACCAGAAACTCCTGAAGCCTTGTTTTTAGCTCAGTGCAGTTTGAAAATTCTTCTTTTAGCATCATTGATTCTTGCTCATATACTACCTCCTGAAATGATGGAACGTTGATTACTTATTTTTGGTGCAGTGACTTTGTATTTTTGTATCTTCTTTTGATGCTCCCTGCATCATTCGATATTTTGCTAGTAGAATATTGAAACTTGGGGCTTTAATTTTTTTTCTTCAGTTCTTTCAGGATAAGTTGTGCTGAGAGTGTTTTTGTTTTTTCTAACTCTAGGTTTGGCACATTTCATGATAATATTTGGCTTTTTGTCTTCTCAAGCTGCCCTTTGGAGTTATTCAGCTCTTAGACTTGATCACTTCTTCCCCTTGCCTTAGCTACTCTATGATTAAGAGCAAGCTTCGATGTCTATTTTAACATCCATTTTGATATTTCCTTTCTCATTAATGGTCATTTGAGTTCTTCATGAATGATATTCTGGGTGTCCTCCTGCAGCTCATCGGGTTTTCTGTCATTCGTACTGGATGCGTCAAATCTGTTTTGGGATGTTTTCATAATTCAAGTGGAATGGACATAAGGTCCTAATTAGCTCTCTTGGAGACCTTCAGCCTGGTCCCATTTTTGCTGCTGATGGTGCACTTCTTTACCATCTCATCCCACAGATGTAAATCTGATTTCTGGGTATTTCATCTGGAAAATCCTTAATGTACAGTTTTTGCCTTTTGTGTTGTTGCAAAAGATAGGAAAAAATTATTGGTCTTAAAAAATTCTATCATGTGATCTCTACATTCACTTCTATCATGAAGTCCATATTTTCTACCCAGTCCCTATTTTTCAGTTACTATTCCTTCCTTTTGGCTTCTAATTTTTGCCTTCTAATCACCAATAATTATTGATGCATGTTTTCTCAATTTGAGACTGAAGTCAGTAGTAGAATCCTTCAATTTCTTTATCACTAGCTTTTGTGGTGGGTCCATAGATTTGAATAATAGTTGTAGTGATTGGTTTTCCTTGAAGTTGGATAGTTATAATCCTAGATATCATTGTACTTCAAGATTGATTTTGCGCCATTCTTTTTGACAATGGATGCCATACCATTCCTCTTGATTGTGTGCTACTTGGCATAGGAAAACTCATGATTTTCTGATTCAAAATGGCCAATACCCATCCACTTCAGCTCACTAAAGTGTTTTCATTTTTGATGACTTCCAATTGTCCTAGATTTATACTTTGCTCGTTCCAAGTTCTTATCATGAACAGATTTTTTTTGCAGCTGTTTTTTCTTACCTGGATGTGTGCCCCACTAGTGAAGGAAGACCCAAAGGTGTCACTCCCACAGACTTTACTGCATGGACATCACCATGGTCAACTTCATTTAGAAAAATCACCTCCTCAGTCATATTTCAACACCAGGGGCCCATCCTTCGGCACTATTTCCAACAATGTCTGCCTCCATTCGTTAGGCCTTCAGTTTCAGACAGTGTTGGCAAGTAAATAGGTTTTCAGTGGCTAATTCCTACAAACTGGACAGATGACTCCTTCCTTGTTGTCTTTTCTTAATCTGGAAACTCAACAGAAACCTGTTCACTTTGGGTGACCCTGCTAGGATTTGAAATACCAGTGACATAGCTTCCAGCATCAAAGCAGTATGCAAGCCACCACAACTTGTCAAACACAAACAAATGATGGTAGTAAAGTCGAGGGTCTCTGAAGACAATGAAGACTCTCAAGGAGAGCTTTTGACACAGTGGGTACAACAATGAGCTAAAATATAGCAACACTTATGGGGATGTTACAGGAGTGGGCAGAGTTTTGTTCCATTTTACATAGGAACCAGTTCCATGGAGCCTAACAACAATTAACAACAGATCTTACCTGCAACAAGAGACATTTCGGTAAGGTGGTCGGTAAGGGTTCTCATCCTTCTAGTAGAGGACGTTCTCATCTGCAGTACTGGAGTCTTTTCACGAGGCCCTGACCCAGGATGAAGAATGCTGCAAGGGAACTAAATTAGCTCTGCAAACTTAGTCGGATGTTAGCATCAGCCTGTGTCCTCACTGCCACCAGCCAATTAAGGACAGGCTGGACATTGATAACCACCATTCCCCTGGCTTCACACTATACGAATCTCCTTTCTGCTGAGCGAATGCTTCTGTATAACAAAGATCAGACCCATAGAGTATATGGGATGTGATCATTAGACACGGCACCAGGTTTGCTTACTACCGGGATGCTACCTTCCTAGGGATTTTCTTTAATCGAAGGAATCTATTTTGCAGAGTCTAAAAGGCAACCACTTCTATATGGCTCCTGTCATTCTAGACCTCAATGATGTCTATGGAGACAAGCTCTAAGATATTATAAAAGTTTCTGCAAGGCATTTCAAAAAACTAGTTCACCCTCTATTCTGGGATCTCTGCGCACGCTATTATTTTAGTCCTTGACTAAAATGCAAATGGTATGTAATAGTAACATTGTGCTCAAAGAAAGGAACCATTTTCTCAAGTAATAAGTGAAGGAAGACGATTTAAATGACAATCCTTTTAACTTTTACTCACCTTTGCCCATGCTGTTTTGTCCTTGTTCATCTGAATTCTAACAGAAGGCAGCTAATGTGAAAGGAACTCTGAAAAAAATGACAAATATGAGGGACTGACACAGATGAAGGGTGTCTTTAAGAGTTATTTGGACTAAAAATACCTTTAGTGATTCTTACAGCTTTCCTGGGAAGCAAGGAAAAAATTACCTGGAGTGCACTGTATTCCCAACATGAATAGACCTCTGTTTCTATCAATGCTGGAGTCTTAAGGTTCAAAATGATCCCACGTAACCAAGACAGGGTCTAGCCCTAGAGAATGTTTCAATGTTAAATGCATAAAAATCATTGTTAAATATGTGTGCTTTGTTATGAGGAAGGGGGGCTAACACTTTCTAGAAGCAATGTTCCTTTAAATAAGAACTTTATAATTGGGTGTTTTTTTATGTCATTTTTAATTACAGATAGCGACCACATATTGTCAACTGAAAGTAGTGTTTAGCTACCAGGGAAGGGGGGATGCCATTTTGTTCCCAGGGGACAGCTGATCAATTCTGAGACTTTTGCGGTGTCATCATTAAGAGAAGGGCCATTGGCATCTCCCTTACAGGAGTCAGGGACGTGGCCAAGCACCTCATAAGACACAAGGACGACTCTCCTAACCGCAACCGCGAGGAAGTCTGAGCTCGCGTGGAGTGGGGCTTTCTGAGCGCGCTCAGCTGCTCCCCAAAGTTGGACACTCCAGTCCACTAGGGTGACTCAGAAGAAAGGGCTGGCGCATCAGCCCTTGGACACCCTGTGCGGCACAGGCCAGGTGTCTGAGACGCCTGGCGTCACCATGATTTGGAATTTACTTTATTTCAGCTCCTGTGTTTCTCCCATGTTGAGAAACCCTACCTTGAAGAATGCACTTCACTTCCAAAATGACAGACATACATTTTTAAAAATCAAATCTTCCAAAGAAAGCATTTTGACAGGTGAGAGAATTTTGCTTAACAATGTAGAAAGACCATCGTTTGTGTGCTATAATTAGATCTCTTCATAGGATTTTAAACTCATGACAGATTTCAGTCAAATAAGTCTTACAGACTCCATCTGCGGTGCACAAAACGTGAGGCCGTGGTGGGAGAGCTTACATGTGGCACTGGAATCCCTGTTCTGTGGATCCGCCTTCAGTTATGTGCCCTTACTCGAATCCTAAATCCTGGATGAGAGTCCAAACAGTGTGGAAATAGAGGGGTGCGAAAGAGGAGGCTTCATGCCATTGTCAAGGGTGGACACGAGGGAAGAATCCACATTGACTTTCAAAGTTGCCTCTTCTAACAAGGTGTAGAGCCATATCCCCGGAGAGAATTCCTACTGCCTCTGCAGTTTCGTAGGTGCAGCATATACAACTCGGTCCCCAGAGGGTCCCTCCTCTGGGGCCAAACGAAAGGAAAATGTGAAGATGTGAGAGCTCTACTCAAGGGGTCTGGATACATAGCATTTTCAGTTAACCCTGTTTCCCCAAAATAAGACAGTGTCTTATATTAATTTTTGCTCCCAAAGATGCACTGGGTCTTATTTTCAGGGGATGTCTTATTTTTCCATGAAGTTGAATATGGTACACATTTATTGTTGAACAACAAAAAAGGAAATGTATTACCTGTATACGGTATAGTGGTAGTTGTCATCACAAACCAGCATAACCAGACAAACTGTGAATCCTACCTACAATATCAAGAATTTCTTGTTACTCTTGCCCACATGACTCACTGTCTAATTGTGAGCCAGCCAGACTGTCGGGGCAGAGCGAGCAGCAGGCGGCAGCTTGTCCTGGCCATGGCAAGGTCTCGCTGATTAAAAGAGACCTCGCATTTCCTGTCTGCTCTGGTTGGTTGCACTGCAGCCAACAGTGAGCTGTGTGGTGGTGCCTGCCGCTGTGGTCAAGAGTCCAGAGTTACGGTAGCTTGGGGGGCCTTATTATCTGGGAGGCCTTATTTTCGGGGAGGTCTTATTTTGGGGGGGATGCCTTATATTTCAGCAAGAGGCAAAACTGTAAGTAGCTCTTATTTGGGGGGGATGTCTTACTTTTGGGGAAACACGGCATTAGGATAGACCTCCCCACCCCCCTGAAACAGACATGATTGAGAAAGCAATTTTCATAGCAAGTTACCAGAAAAACCATGTCCTGCCATCTTTTTGTGACCCTTCCTGTGATGAACTGAAGAGTCTGATGTGTTTGTTATATGTTATTCTCCTCACTGATAAATCCCCGCCTTCAGATATCCCCTGAATAACTTTGACCAATGATGAATTTTCTATCTTTTAGTGCTTATTCCAAATGCTCAAAATGTTTTCTTCCTCATTGTCCAGCAGCCTGGCCATCTTCACTGAGAATTTGGATGTCCTCCTGGTCCAGCCTCTCCCTATCCCGTAATAAAGCTATTTTTCTTTTGCTATAAGCAGAGTCCCGGACTTTGCCCTAGGACAGTACCCGTGCCACTATCTTCATGCGGAGTCTGACTCAGTGACCCTCCAGAACAGAGTAGGCCTGTCCCAAAAGTTTGTCAAGGCTGCAATCTTTGGGGAAGCAGGCAGACACATCTTTCTTCTACAGCATCTGGTGGGTTCGAACCTTTCAATTAGAAGCAGAGGGCTGAACTGCTGTACAAGGGCTGCTTAAGTATCAATGTGTTGCAATATTTTTTTTACACATTTGAAAGAAGCATAATATATAAGGATCACTGTACACGATCAAGTATTCTACCAAACCCAAATCTGACTCACTGGCATTGCGTCGCTCTGACTCTTGGCCACCCTGATGGACAGAGTGAAACCGCCTCTTTAGGTTTTCACGGCTGGGAATCTTAAGGGGACCAGAAGGCCTCATGTTTCCCCTGAGGAGGGTTAGTGCTTCGAATTGCTGACCTTGTGATTAGCAACCTAACGTATAACTCATTACACGACCAGTGCTCCTTATGTAGTATTCCAATAGGCCCAAATATCATATTCTCCATTGTGGGCTCATGGTACGGGTGGAGGGAGATATATACAAGTGTACTGATCACTTATCTTCTTCTTTCAGCAATAGGGTGTTTACTGACTGTCCACCACAAGTCAGGCTTGGCGATGGCACCAAGTCATCCTGACTACACACACTGTTAAGACAGGACTTCCAGTCAAGATGGGAGGCCACCTATCTCCAGCAGTTTAAAAATTGTAAGTGTCTTTGCCAATGTGGAGACCTAAAATTATGTGGAGAGGACGTTTTCCTTATAACCTCCTGATTCTCTTAGAAATTATTCTGCCAAAGCCCAGGACTTATTGCTGTTGGATTTCTACTTCTGGAAAGATTGCTATAGCATTTAAAACAAAACGAAAAAGCCCTCAGGATGTGGATTGAATGGTTTTGGCCCTGCCTCCCATCCATTCTCTAGGGAATTGAGAGGCGCTGATATAAATAGGACACATCTAGTCACTCCCATGATTAAGCAGAGTTCACAGTGATGCCGGTGCACTAGCAGGGAACCTGCTGCTCCGAGCTGTCGTCTGGGTGGCTTTTGCTTTAATTGCTAGATGAAGCAAGACCCTCGAGGAGCTGATATCTTCTTAACGCCAGCAGTGTATATAGATGAGTCCCAATTGCCATGCTGGTGGCAGGTTATTGGAAGGTAAGGATAAGAAAAATTATGATTTAACCACAATTATGCCCCCAAATAAGAATTTTGATGAGAAAATAAATGATCAAATGTTTTATAAGGTAGCTTTGGACTTTTAGCATAATCTGGTTTTATTTGGCTTAAAAGGGAGCTGATTTTACTAAACAAATTCAAAAAGCATCTCATTCCTACTACAGATTGTTAGTGCTTGAAGAGCCCACTTAGAATCCTTCTCCAGAAATAACATCCACTCTCCTGCAAAAATACGCCCAGTGTTTTGAAGAACTGATAACAATGGAAATTCTTATTCTAGATACAAAATAGAATGAAATGCATAAATGAGCAAGTCTGTAAGTAGAAAATGCTTAAATGGATGTCCATTATTTAGATGTAACTGACATATTCAGAGTCTGAAGATTCACAAATACCATCCATGCCCAATGGTCTGCAGTGTCTTAGTAGCATTTCTCTCTGTACTACCCTCTCTCTTGATAGGTTGATCTAAAACCAACTCACTGCCATCAAGTGGATGGCGATGCACAGCGACCCTGTAGGACAGGGTGTAACTGCCTGTGCGTTTCTGAGACTGTAACTCTTAACTTGAGTAGAAAATCTTGTCTTTCTCCTGCAGAGAGGCTGATGGTTTTGAACTGCTAACCACTAAGCCACTAGGGCTTCCCTAGAGATAAAGAGATATCATGCAATTGTGGGGATTGGGAAGTCAAAAAATATATAGTCCAACAATAGGTTTTGGACTTCTTTCTAAAGACTTCTATTCCAAGGTCTATAGATCAGGCTCTATTCCAAAGTCCATATGTCAGGAGATAGAAAGAGTACAGATTTGAGCAAGAAGGAAAATTCTGAAAAAATGTAAATTGATCTATTTAGACTCTCTCATCACAGACCACACCCCAAGTAACTCTTTTCAAGGGATTACTTGACCACATTATACAAAAAGGAAGACTAATTAAGTAATTTTATTGGTCAGCATTGATAATACCACTTTGCTGATAATACCAATTTGATGAGAAAATCAGTTTCATATTAATATTTACTATATACTCTTAGGTGAATAAAGTCCTTATAGTTAATCAGGGCTACAGAGTATATTTTCCTTTATAATCAATATAAAGAGAAAAGTAAAATCAAAGGGAGTAGAAATGAGGAATTTTTCTTTCTTATTTTTGGGCAAGGAAAACTTTAAATCCAGTCATTGAACTCTCCCATCGAATGTGAGCTGCATAAAATGTTTATTAACTATAAAATGACACCATAACTGTCATTGTATATAAAGTTTAAAGCAACCCTGTGAAGCATTTGATATTTTTACACACGGAGTAGGAACCTTCAGCTCGGAGGCCTTCCGGGATTTATACAAGGGAACCGAGCCTGGCAGAGACAATTGAAGGCGGAGAATGCACAGGTAACTGATGCCTCTCTTCTAGGTGACATTGGGTAGAGCTACGAGGTACATCAGAGGGAGGACTGCTTCAGCTATCTGAGACTTGCAGACTCTCACTGACTAAATAAATGCTGGAAGTTAGGAAACACAAGTAAATATGTAGCCTGGTATAAGCTTAAACGTAGGACGGGGGTTAGATAAAGGTTCACTGAAGATGTGAGATCCAAAGATGAATTGGTGTTTGTCCTGTGGGCCTGCTCAGTCTAGGCACTGAAGAGAAGAGGAAGCAACCAAGTTTGAGCACTGCCGAAGGAAGAAGCCTAGAGCCCCTGCATTTCTACCCATAGAAAGGGTGGCACCCTCCTACCCACCCAGAGAGGCACTGGAAGCTCGTTGACCTGTGGAGCTCTTCCACTTGGCACACATGAGGCCAAACGGACCACAGAAACGGAAACCACACCAGCCACGATGCTGCAGACAAAATCTGAAATACTAGCAGTTGGCTAGTACTGAAATACTAGCATATGGCTCAAGGGTGTCTGTGGAGGGG
>NW_022111300.1:1378037-1400855 GCF_000313985.2 Echinops telfairi | reverse complement strand
GGGGAAATGCCATGGGAGCCTTAAAGCATGTCTTAAGAACTTTGGATAAAGAATTTTCAGCACTGGAAAAATATAATAATATGAAACACTTTTGAAGTTTGTAAGATTCTGTATTAGGATAGGTCTTCCAGAGAAATAAAACCAGGGACACTCATGTATGTATAATAAAGAAATGTATATCAAGAAAGAAATAGCTATCATGAAAGTAGGCCACCTAGCTGCAGAGTGGCCGGCCCAGTCCAGCATGGGACAGCTGCTAAGCTTGAGGGCCTTTGCTAGTCACGCTGCTGCCAGTGCTGGGCAAGTAGACAGGCAGAAAACGAACCAGAGGGTAGGAGGTGGGGAGACCACTGGCCAGTGGAGACGAAGTTGAATGGAAGGAAGGAAGGGAGGGAGGCAAGAAGGAGGGGGGGAGAAGGAGAGAGGGCAAGGAGGGGGAAAGAAAAGAAGAGGGTAGTACCCATGAGTGAGACATTGGGAATGCTTTTAAATACTTTCTTTGTAAGTTAAAAAAACAAACAATGTATATAATTTAAACTGTCTTAATTCTTAGAAGGAGCCTTTGGTGCTACAGTGAGTTAAGCACTATAAGCCAATCTCTGGAAGAAAGATAAGTCTAACTGCCTCCTTATAGTTTGGATTTTGGTGTGGCAATTCCAAATTATAGTACTTATGTAGTTATTTTTCTTACCCTGAGGACTAGTCTGTCCATACAAGGGTACATCAAAAATTATTGCTACAAAGTCATAGAAACTTTTTATTAAGCAAAAAGAATAAAATGTTAAGTGATTAATTCTTGCCTTATCCTCCATCTATATCTATGCATGTTTGAGGAAGGTGTTTCTAGCTCCATAACCACTCCCTCCCTGAACAATTCTGTGCTCTTTGATTGACACCACATCAAAACAGCAGCTTTCATCTCCCTGAGGGGCACAAATCCTGTTTCTTTTCAATGACCTTTGAGTGTGAGGATCAAAAAGAGTAGAAGGGACAAGATCAGGGCTTTGGGGAGGCTGGGGTTAGGCATCTCAGTGAATTTCTTGTAGGACAGACCTGACTATCCTCAAAGAACAAGTAAGTACATTGTCATGATGGAAAAACATTCCTCAGTATAATTTCCTAGGCCTTTTTCACCCATATTTCAGCTTTCAACTTTCTTAAAAGTATCCCCTATCGGCTTCTGTTAGTTCTGTGTTATTTAAGAAAATCTATTAAGATTGTCCCTCTGAAATCTCTACAGAATAGTCATTGTCACCTTCTGATCTTTTGTCATGAATTTAACTGGTCCAAGAGATTCGCTCAGAAGCTACTTCTTTGATTGGATGGGCCTTGCTGTCTGGATTGTATTGGTAAATGTAAGTTGTATCCCCGGTTAATTGCAATTCACTCAATGAAGTTGCCTTCCGTCTTCCTCAACTCCCATCGTTACTTAAGGGACTGATGGAAAGATCAGTTAGTTGAGCTAGCTGGTCTTCTTCCAATGCTTTTGGTATCCATCAAGCCAAAGCTTGCTGAAGCCTAGATGTTTGCTTTGAACTGAGCATGCCGAACTATGTGAGAGGCCAATGTCAGTAGCTGTCAGGTCAATGATAATTCTAAGGTGCTGTTCTTCCAGCTTCTGGATGTTACCTAAAGCTTTTCATTTGTCCAAGATGATGGTCTTCCCTTTCTTGACTCATCTTTGATGTCTGCCTGAAGACATCTTTGATGTCTGCCTGTAAGATGTTTCAACTATTGTTTTAGGTGGGAGAGCATTCCGGTGTAATTGTTGCAAAGCTTCGGTGATTTGGCTTATAGTTTTGTATATTTGAATTTTGTTAAAAATTTGATATTAGCAGTGATCTAAACGTTGTTTTTATTCATGGCCCCCCAAAATATCTTCTTTGACAATATCCTAAGGAGATTAAGATCACTACACAAAGGGACTTTTAAAAATTAATGGATAGGTAAAATTAAAAGGTGATGAATGTTTTACATGAACTTTGTGAAGCTCACTAATATGACTGAGATAATTTATCTGCAGCCATCCATGGACCACAAAGACATGCTCAAATGTATTTTATTTGCAATAAATCCATGCATGTATGAACTGGAATCTTGGTGGTAATAGTTATATACTTTCATTCCTTGCTTAAAATTAGTAATTTATAATAATAAAAATCAATGAAGCATCATTGATGGGTAAAAATGTAATTCTTTTTTTCTCATCTGATGTTTTTCTTCTCTAAAAATAATTTATTAACTTTCCATAATTTCATAAATAATTTGGAGTTCTTAACTCATGTAAATTACTTTTAATTATCTGGTTTTTTGATTGCTTGTCTTTTACCTATTGGTTCAAATAATAGAAATTTCCATAAGACACCATTTTTAGTTTATACTACAATACTGATTTTCTCAGTAATTTAAAAATTATATATTCATTGAGTAATTTTAACATGAGTATTTTGAGGAAGGTTTTATATATAAGCTGTGTCAAAGATACTGAAGAAAACAATTTTATACATTGTTTCATAATCTATCTGTCAAAACCAAATGAAACCTATTGCCATCAGGTTAATTAAAATCCTAGTAACCCTTCCAGATCAAGTAAAATGGCTCCATGTGGTTTCTAAGACAGCAAACGCTTATGGTCAGAGACAGCCTCATTTTCCTCAGGTAGAGCAGCTGGAGGATTTGAACAGTAGATTTTGTGGTTGGTAGCCTCACACTTAACCCATTGAATCACTATGACTCTTTAGTATGCCAGCTAGTGAACCATTTTTGCAAATAGATATGTTATATTTGTGGTATAGGCACAATAATTTGTGCACATGGTATCAAATTATTGTAGAAGAAATAATTGAAAGAAAATAAGTCTCAACTATTACAGCAAAATAACCGAGAAGTCATCCATTAAGCTTAGTCTGCATTTAATTGATACAGAATCACTCAAGTGCTCCTGCCTCAAACAAGCTGCTAAATGAGAGGCCACTCCCGCATGTTGGATTCAAGATCAGAGAGGACATAAGAAGTCAACAATGTGTTTATTTATTTTGTAGCTTCCATCTGAATTATTTATTGACAAAACAATTAACATTCAGATTCTGAAGGTACTATGTTTATAGAATAATAAAGTGAAAAAGAGAAAATAAATAAAGGTTTAATGTCATCACTCAAGTCCAGAATAATCTTTTGTTAACCTTTATAAGCATGTTCTGACTTGATGAAATATATTAAAGGTAGGGTGCAAAGACAAGTAAAATGTTCTTTAATTTTAACTGAACAATAATTCAAGGGTGTTTTTTTTCATCAAATGCTGATGAAATGATGCATGTATGTCATTTCATGCAAAAGGGTGAAGGTAGAACCTTATGTAACACTAAACAAAATCTTAGCTTAATATTGATCAATTAGGAAACATTTTATTCTTGGGAGGGAACCTTCATGCTCTTGTATTGGCAAAGTCTTTTTAAATCCACCACCAAAAACATTGTCTAAAAAGAAAAAAAAAGAAAAATGGATAAATAGCTTCATCAAAGTTAAAAACATTAATTTTCTCCTCTAAGGAAGGACATGAACCTACAAATGCAAGAGCTTCAGAGAACTGAAGGAGGATAAATCCAAAGAGAGCTGCACCAACAGATATTACAGTGAGGGTCTCAAAAGTTAAAGACAAAGAGGGAACCCTGAAAGCAGAGGGTAAGAGGCAAACAGGTGAATACACAGAATTTCCAATGTTTCCTCAGAAATATTAGAGGCCAAAGAGAATGGAATTATATATGGAAGGTATTTAAAGAAAAACCAAACAGAATGAAACAAAAACACCCAGGACTATCATTTCAGCAAGACTATCTTTCAAGAATAAATGTGAAATTGAAACATGTCTAGACAAACAATAGCTTACTGATTGCATAGCCACTAGGCTGGCACTACAAACAAAACAAAACATATCAGGAGTTCTGTAGTTGGAAGTGAAATGCCACTAGACAGCAATTAAAAGCTAAATGTATAAAATGAAAAGCTCTAAAAAAGGCAGATGCGTGGACAAGTATAAGGGCTAATGTAATGAAGTGAAATTAATACCTTATGGCTTGTCTATCCACTTCTGTATAAATACCACCAAATGATTGGGTGCGACCTTGTGAGTAAGAAGTAGATGCTTCTAATTTGGGGACTAGTCTGCGTTGCCATTTCTTTGGCTATCCAAGAGCCATCTCAGAAGCAGGGACAGATAGAATTCCAGAACTGAGAAGAAAGAACTGTGGAATATACATGAGATCCCTGTTCGTAAGTGGTGGAAGCCATCAGGGCTGCAGCACAGAGACCCTTAGACAGAGCGCAGAAGGCAGAATGACAGGTGGGCTTCCTTTCCCACGGAAGAAGAGGCCAAATGACCGCCTGGCTGAGAGGCTAAGGACCAGAGAGACTGGGTTATTGGCTGAGAAGAGATACTGTTATGGACCAAGGACAGTATCCCTAATGTTTTTTTATTCTGACATGTGGTAACCTGTTAATGTTCTTAATAAATTCTCATAAACCTGAGTATTGTTTGTGAGGTCTGTGTAGAAATTGTAACAGAGTATTAAACCCAGTAGAGAAGCAGAGTTCTGTGGGAGAAATGCCTGGTTCAGAATAATGAAGATGAAGGAGGAGGCATGCCTACCCTTGTCCTGTGGTAATTGGCCTTGGGCTGATGTAGATTTGGATTCTCCTGCTCTCTACAGTACCCAGAAGAGATCAGATGTGCTTCCTACACAATTTTGTCAGCTAGCAATAAAAGTATTCATTGATGACAGCTTGAAATTTTTATCCTGCATGATTTTTTAATAACAAAGATCAAAGACAAGGGTAAAATTATGTTACAGTAACATAAAATATAAAGACAGTGATCATATCAATATAAGATGAGGAGTACTACAATGGTACAGATAAAGAACTTCTTGTACATTGCTGAAATTTAGTAGATTACAACTTAGTACATGAGAATGGTCCTACTACGATGATAGGAGATAGAACACATGAAGTACTTTGCAGAATAGCTGAAATATTGTGAAACTTCAGTAGATAATAATTTTTATTTATTTTAAGTTTTTAGTTTTATTGGCATCTAAGTCATGCATAATGTAATTCAATGGGTCAAACATATTATAAAGAGTTGTGCAATAATCACCATAATCAATTTTAGAACATTTTATTTGTTGTTGACTCATTATTCTGAGTTCCTCATGCCCTGTCCCCCAACCTCCTCTAACATAACCCTTAGAAACTATTAATCTAGTTACTGTCTTGATAGAGGTTCCTGGATTTCATAAAATGAAAAACATACAGGAAGAAAGCAGAAATAATAAAACTAGAACAATTTTAAAATGGGTCAAAAATGGGAGAACAAATGAGAAGTTTTAAGTTTTTAACTTAACTCCAGCTGCATTAATTCACTTTCCAACGTGCTCTGTTTTATAGCAAGGGTGTTCATCTCACAGGTGATGTAATCCATGTGGTGACCCTATAAATGGATTGGGGGCTTGCACGGTCACCCATTGCTTTCTGAAACTTGGTTCTCAGAAATTTAGCTCTAATACTGTACCTTCCCAAGTCTTGTATTTTATTATTTACAAATCTTGGTGTACATAAGTTGGTGATTTTCTTCCATGTAGACTTAGCTGACACCTGATTTAGATAGTTCCTTACTTTAAGACAAGAATTTGTTTTGACTTTTTCTCTTTTTTAAAAACTTAAAAAATCATTTTATTAGGAGCTTATACAACTCTTATCACAATCCATCTTATCACATCAATTGTGTAAAGCACATTTGTACATTCATTGCCCTCATCATTCTCAAAATATTTGCTCTCCACCTAAGCCCCTGGCATCAGCTCCTCATTTTTGCCCTCCTTCCCCGCTCCCCCCTCCCTCATGAACCCTCAGTAATTTATAAATTATTATTTTGTCACACCTTTCCCTGTCCAATGTCTCCCTTCACACACTTTTCCGTAGTCTGTCCCCCAGGGAGGAGGTCACATGTAGATGCTTGTAATCCGTTCCCCCTTTCCAACCCACCCTCCCTCTACCCTTCCAGTATTGCCACTCACACCACTGGTCCTGAAGGGATTTTCCGCCCTGGATTCCCTGTGTTTCCAGTTCCATCTGGACGAGTGTACATCCTCTGGTCAAGCCAGATTTGTAAGGTAAAATTGGGATCATGATAGTGGGTGGGAGGAGGAAGCATTTAGGAACTAGAGGAAAGTTGTATGTTTCATCGTTGCTACATCGCACTTTGACTGGTTTGTCTCCCCGAGACACTTCTGTAAGGGGATGTCCAGCGGCCTACAAATGGGTTTTGGGTCTCCACTCTGCACTCTGCCCCCCATTCACTATGATATGATTTTTTGTTCTGATGATGCCTGATACCTGATCCCTTCGAGCCCTCATGATCACACAAGCTGGTGTGCTTCTTCCATGTGGGCTTTGTTGTTTCTGAGCTAGATGGGCACTTGTTTACCTTCAAGCCTCTTAGACTCCAAATGCTATATCTTTTGATAGCCGGGCACCAGCAGCTTTCTTCACCACATTTGCTTATTCACCCGCTTTGTCTTCAGTGGTTGTGTCGGGAAGGTGAGCATCATAGAATGCCAATTTAATAGAAGTAAGTATTCTTGCATTGAGGGAGTACTTGAGTGGAGGCCCAATGTCCTTCTGCTACCTTAATACTAAACCTATAAATATATGCACATAGATCTATTTCCCCATCCTCATGGATAAATATATTTGCATATGTACATGCCTTTATTTAGACCACTATAAATGCCCTTGGCCTCCCAGATCTTTCCTCTCTTTCCTTTGACTTTCCTCTTAAGACAAGAATGTAAGTCCCCAGATGCTGTTCTCTGATAGTCACCATTTCATTGCTTCACCACACTTTGCTATGGGACCCATATTTTCAATGATCTTTTCATGAGGGCAAGTATCAAGCAGGGCCACATCATAAAAACTTATTATTCTTAGGTTAGGTCTATGATTTGCGAATTAAAAATCCATTCTTGTATTTATGATTTATATAAGTCTAGGTCCACTTTACAGACACCATTATCCTTTTACTAGGGAGCATTATCAATCATCCCATGTGGCATATAGTAACTCTATTGACAGAATCATTAATTTAGAAAAAAAGCACAAACTCACGGACATGTAGTTGATGCTGACATATAATGTCCCTATAGGACAGAGTAGAAAAAACCCCTGTGAGTTTCAGAGACTGTAACTCTAATGGGAGTAGAAAGGCCTGTCTTCTTCCACAGAGCAGCTGGTAGTTTCCACCTGCTGATCTTTGGATTTCAGCCTAACACTTAATCACTACGCCACCAGGGTTCCTTATTAATTTAGTCAATATAATTTAAAGTACCGTTGAACAAAGGAGAACACTTGTACAAATGTGCTTTACACAATTGATGTATGTATGGATTGTGATAAGAGTTGTATGAGGCCCTAATAAACTGATTTTTTTAAAAGGAAAACACACATACTTCTAAATGTACTAAATCAATGGATTGTTGACTTGCACAGACTAAAAACTCAAGTGACTAGCCACTACTTGGAAAAACAGCGAGTGCTGGAGATTGGGCAATACTTTGAATATCTATCATAAAGACAGAATTATGAATTGAGGCACAAAACAAGCAAGGCAGCCACACACTGGTCCGATGATCAAAGAGCAAGAGACAAGAAAGGTGAGGCTCACCAAGCCATTTATCTCTCTGCCCTTCAGTCAATCCCACTTGTGTTTATTGGCCAGGCTGGCACAATAAACTATCACAGGCAGGGTTAGGTTCTCTTTAATTCTTCTGCAGATAGAGATCCAATTTTGCCAGCACCATTTGTTGAAGCTGTCTCTTTAATGTGTTTAGATCCTTTTATAGTTTCCTGTAGGTGGGTGCATTTATTTCTATATTTTCTAAGCTGTATAACTGGTCTAGGTACCTATCATTATACCAGTACCCAGGTGTGACTACTGTGGCTATATAATATGTTTTGGGTTGGTAGTGTGGACCCTCCTACTTTATTCTCCTTCTTAAGGAGTACTTTGCTTATCCTGGGGTTCTTCCCACACCATATGAAGTTGGTAGTTATTTTTTACTCTTATTTAGAGAATAAAGTTGGTATTTGGATTGGAATTACATTGTATTTATAGATTGTTTTGGGTAGTGACATTTTCATAACATTATTCTTATCCACGAACTCAGGATATTCTTTCATTATATGTTTCTTTGGGTTCTTGGAGCAGTGATAGGTAGTAGTCTTTGTAAGGTATTTTGTTTTTTTGAGAGAGCCCTGGTGGTATAGTGGTTACACATTGGGTTTCAATCTGCATGGTCAACACTTCAAAACCATCAGCCACTTGTTTTGCTCATCGATTGTACTCAGAGTAATTGCCCTCAAGCTGATTCCACCCCCACCCCCCACCCCCACCCCCCACCACTGCTCCATTTTATTATTGACATCTTTGACCATGTTGTCTATTTTTTAATCTTATTGTTTATATTCCTTTGCATACAGGGTGTTTGGTTTCTCAATCCATCTGTTGTTCTCAGCATCTTTCATAAACTCTTGAAGGCACTGAAACACAATTCATCTGAATTCTCCATCTGGTAATTCCAGGGTCTCTTTTTCACAATATTACACTGAGTTTGGGTGATTTACAGTTATTTGCATTAGTTTTTCTTGACTTGGGGAGTGTACTGTTGTTGACTGCTGTTTTTATGGCATTGTGGTGGAGCTATTAGTGGTGTGTGGGCTGCATTGGTTATGTAGAGATAGTTGGCTCTGTCAAGTGCCACTAGAAAGGTCTAATATGGGCCAGAAAATATACGGTGGGAAAATGACAAGAGAGAGAGCAAGATATGTAGGGAAAGTGTGAGAAGTGAGAGAATAAAATATAAGTAAAGTAATAATAATAATGATAGGCTATCTGAATGGACCAAGTTGTTTGTAAAATTAGTGGGAAAATGTATTTCAAGAGAGTTAGTAAGCATTAATAAATATTGTAGAAATATATTTCACAATAAAAAGGAAAGAGATAGCAGGAACTGATACTGGGTGGGCAGGAAAAAATATAAGCAAATAATCAGACCAGAAGAAGAATACATATATATTATTTAAAAGAAGTAGAATTAAACAAGAAATGACAAGCAGAAATAAATAAGAGAAGAATAAAGAGAGAAGGAGGCAAAAGAAGAGAGAAAGTCCATAAGAAAAAGTGGAAAATGGAAGAGAAGAGAAAGAAAAGAAAAAGAAAAGGAACTTTAAAAGGTGTACATTCTATCCGTTGCTATGACAGCAGGAACGGGGTCAAGTCTGTACCCTCAGGGGGTGGGGAAAAGAGAAAACACCTGATTAAAAAATAATACAACCTGGTCTGGGTGGGTCTGCCTGGATTTGTGGTGGTGCTGAGAGATATGCCTATGTCCACTCCGGAGGTGCACGTATCTTGAAGGGGACAAGACTGCACAGGGAGAGGGAGTAAGACAGAAAGTGGAAAAACGTAAAAGAAAATATAAAAATTAAAAAGCTCCAAAAGACTCATTTTAGGCGAATATTCCTGATCCTTTAGCAGTGTTGATGTGTGAATACCTCGGTGTGAGGGGAGCAGGGGGGTGGGAGGCGAGAGGTGGGGTGGGGAGGCACAGGTGAGGGGAGGTGCACCAGAGGAGGAAGAGAGAAAACAGGAAAAGGTGTTGCTTGGAGAAGTTGTCCACACCAAGTAGGGAGACTTTCTGCACCAATTTGCCTCCGTGGCCTGCTATCCACACAGGGGCCCCAGATACTAGAGAGGTGAGATATTTGGCTAGATGAATTCGAATAGGGGCAGTTTGTGATGGGAAGGGGGAAGCGCATGGAATGGCCTCAGTCTATTGGTCAATGATGAAACAGAGTGAGTCACAGTCAGCAGGCATTGCTGAAACTCAACTTTAAGAAACTCTGGTGTGTTAAGTTTTTATGTTATTTTTCTGGCTTCCTGGGAAAACAGGACCTCCCTCTAGGTGGGATTTCTCTAATAGGCATTGAGGAGATTTTCCTGTGCTTTTTACTATGAGCTGGCTATATTCACCTTTCCTCCTTATTATTTCATTAATAATAAATTTTATTACAACATAGAAATGAAAAGAATTGAATTGTAACTTAATACTTTTTTCATTTTAGAGAGCAATAGTTGAATTATTGAATAAATGTGTTTTCATTTTAGAGAGCAATAGTTGAATTATTGAATAAATGTGTTTTCTAACATCCATAATCAAGGTATACAGATGTAAAACCAGTCTTCTTTTAAAGAAAAATGCCAGATACCAGATGCTCAGGCACAAAATGTCAAAGAAATGGAAGCCAAAGTGCAAGAAGATTAGAACATGTATGGAGAAGAGAATCCAAGGCTTTGGAAATAGGCAGTCAAATAAAATTGGGCATTGTACTGAACTCAGGACACTGATGCATGGCCCAAACAGAGTTGTCAGGTAGCCAGTAAGCATAAACCAAATGTGTTAGCTTGGGTTGACAAGAGAAAGAAATCCAGAGAGACACACATATGTGTATAGGAAAGAGCTTTATATATAAGAGCAACTGGAAAAAAAAAAAGAAAGAAAAGAAAACAAACAAACAAAGAGCAACTGAATATTGAGAAAACGTCCCAGTCCAGGTCAGATTAAGTCCATAAATCCAATATTAGCCCATGTGTCTGATACTAATCTATAAAGTCCTCTTCAGACTCATGCAACACAAGCAATGATGCTGAATGCAGGAAGATCACAGGCCAATGGGTGGGAAGTCTTGTGGATCCAGTGGCGTTGTAAACAACTCAGCACTGGCAGGGGTCTCCACATAGCTCCTCCAGCTCCCAGGGGTCTGGCTGCATCAGGGTAGCTTCATGTGGCTTCTCATCAGAAATGTCTCACAGGGAGTGAGTGTCCTGCCTCCAGCAAGCTATTTATCACCTTAGCACCTCCAAATGAAGTCATCAAGCTGTGACCTGATTGACAGACTAAACTCCACCCCTTCACTCATAATCCTTTCAAATTGACAACAGATTATATAACTACCATACCAATACAAACCCACTACCACTCAATCAATTCCAACTAGAATGCTCAAATCCAAATATGAGCAGATTGCCTCATCTTTCTCCCATAGAGTACCTGGTGGGTTTGAACACTAACCTTTCAGTTTGTAGTCTTCTAGGGCTCTCTTTAAGCAGTAGTTAGAAGCCTGGAAACCAGCAATTACAGTGCATGACAATATCACCACCTAGGAAGGTAAAATATTTCTGCTACTATTCCTTAACTGCTTACTGACCCTGACTACTACCTTATATATTCATAAGGTAGAATGTGGGTCTAAGAATAATTTTATATGGCATCTACATCATGCATATTATATTTTTCTCGAGTTCAATAACACAAATGTTATTTATTTCCATGTGTGGCTGCTTTACCTGAAACCACTCCAACCTGCTTCTCTCTGAAGTATCAGTGGGTGAAAGTTGTCAGTTTCTTTCCCAATTCTTGGACGTTGTGTTTTGATGAATGTTGAAATATCTACACTGAAATGTGGAGAATAGAGAAGTCTCAGTCTCTACTCTTGACATCCATCAAGCTTTTCAAAATGCTGTTCCTTGGAGGCCGGTAGAATGCTTCATTTTGAAAACCTGTACATGCAGAGTAGAACACACCTTATTACTGTTCACATAAATCCCTGCTTGGTCAGAGAACGATCAATATTCACAGGTCCTCCTTTGTCCAATGTTCAAACTTTTCCCTATAATAAATGGAACAGTCACACAATGTACCTTTACTGAATAAAGGTTATTATGTTGTCAGAGTATGAGTTTTGCAGAACTGCCTTTAAATTTATTCTGAAAAGAAAGTTTATTAATCACTTAGTTTATTGTTGTAATCAATAAGTATGTGTATGTACTTAAAATATGAGCAAACTAGGGCATTTGAGTGAGGATTCTATTGAATTTAAACTGATTATTATAACATATTCATTGTTTTGTCCCATAAATTTAGAATAATAATTACAGGAAGAGTTGTGAGACACCTTAAAGATATATATGAAAAGTAATAAAGGAATTTTTGGTACAGTTATTAATAATCTCTTGCTATAATTCCAACTTTTCATGTCTTGTTTAATAATGATACTTTTTTTGAAAAACAAACCTATATTGCATTATTCTGTTTCATTAGGATCATACAAGGGTAAGTGAAAATGAATTGCTACAAAATAATACAAACCTTAGTTAAGTAAAATTTTCAAAATGTGAAGCTGTTTCTTAACATAGCTCCATTTGGCTTTATACCCTCTATTTAAAACTTCACCAAAGAAGTCTGCATGTTCATATTCACATCATGTCACGATGGCAGTTTGGGCATCGTGAAGGACGCAATTCTCTTCCTTTTTAATGTTCTTTGGGTTTGGGAACAAAAGGAAGTGAAGGAGCAAGTTCAAGGCTGTAGGGTGGATGGAGTAAAGTTTCCCAAGGAAATCCTTGTAGAATAGCTCCTGCTACCATTGACATATGAGCAAGTGCATTGTTACGATGAAAAGAAATTCTTTAATGCATAGTGGATTGCCTGTTGGGCTGCTAGCCTCAAAGCCAGTGATCAAAACCACCAGCTGGTCCCTGGGAGAAAGATGAGGTTTTCTTTCCCAGTAATGATTTGCAGTCTTGGAAACCCAAAGGGGTAGTTTTATGTTTTCCTCTGGGTCACTGTGAGTCAGAATCTGCTCGATGGCATATTTACAGTGTAGTTTTGCATGATGGATGAAAAAGATAATAATGAGCTGCTATGAGTGAAGTAGTAAAAGTCCAAGAGATTAAGAGACTTAAAATAACTATAAACAAAACACAAATAAACCCACAAAACTTGTTTTAGTTGGAAAGACAATGCTGAGAGTTTAGTGGAGAGAAGAGCAAGAGGAAGATGAGGCGTACTGGGGGTGAATGAGAAGGGAAACATTTATTTTATTTTATTGGGGACTCTTACAGCTCTTATCACAATCCACACATATACCCATTGTGTCAAACACATCTGCACATAAGCTGTCATCATCTTTCTCAAAACATTTTCCTTCTACTTGAGCCTTTGGTATCAGCTCCTCATTCCCCACCCCTCCCCATCCTCTGGAAGAGAAACATTTAAAAAATAAATTGGTACGAACTATATACATGAAACTGCAATTCCTTGCAAATAATATTTAGGTCTAATTTCTATTTTTTTATATGACCTAGTGTGGTATTTTGGCAATCTGGTGGTGATGTATAGGATAAGCAATGCTAATTGCAAACTTCAAACTCATCAGCCGCTGTGTGGAAGAAAGATGAGGTGTGTGCCCCTGTAAATATTTACAGTCTCAGGAACTCTAAGGACAAGGTTCATTTTGCTCTGTCTCACAAGGAGTCATAAATGACTCCATAGAGGCCGATTAACTATGAAGGTTGGGGATTCAAAAGTGCAAAGAGTTACCTTGAAAGAAAGCCCTAGAGATCTACTTCCAAAGACGACAACCATTGAGATCCCTATGGAATGTAGTTCTACTCAGAGTCCCATGGAGTTACCATCAGTCAGAATGGACTCCTAGGGCAAGTAGGAGAAGCACAGAATCTTCATGTTGTACATATATGTCTTATGTCACCTTCTCTGGAAAACAAGCTATATGTTTTGTATGAGAAATGTGTGGACTCAGGGCTGTAACTATCTCTTTAAGTTCTCTTCTTCCTTTTTATTTTTTAAATCTGAAGATTAAATAAAATGGTTTCCTGGGGACACAGCACTAGCCAATCTGCCCTGCCCCTCGTCAGTGTTCTTGTTTGACTTCTAGTTCCACCACCCCACAAAACCTAGAAACAGCATTTCTTCTCCATAAGGTGGATACCAGCATTTCTTTGTTTAAGTGGTCCTTATACTCCCAAATTTCTCCCTAGTCTTGTCTCTTCTCTTGACCAACTTCCTTTCTGCACAATTGACTTTGATTCTTCTGTTTCTGCAAACCAGACCTGCGTCCTTGCTCCACGTGGCCAGTGAGTGAATGGAGCTGTTACATTCTTAAAGCAAAGGAGGAGTTTGGGGTTAGCATTCAGAAATGGAGCTTAACGTCTGTGCCACTATTGTTGCTGTGCATCCACTGTACTGTAACAACTAGCGTTAAAATTAAGCCGACCAAACAATTTACATGGAGGCCGGTTTAAACGGAACATGTTTGGAGACTGTTAATTAAAGCTGGCACTAACTGAAGCTTCCTAAAATGAATGAACTAGAGAGGAAATTAAGGGACTTTAAAGAATTTATAGATTTTGTTTTTTTACAGAAGCCCTTGCAAGTGCACACCCACAGGATGATCTTTAAAGAATGACCTTGGGCAAATCCTCTAGAGGGCATAACTAATTGAGCATGAACGGGCCACCTACATCAGTTGTGATGCAAAAGAGACGCCACGCTGCCATTTGAATCCCTTTAAAATGCTCAATCTACAACTGAAATAGAATGTACCAAAATGCCCTCTCCATTTTGTAAAGGAGAGAGACAAAGATCACAAAAATAACTGGAAACATGAACACTACAACTTATCTCTGAAACTGAATCTAAAACCCCAACATTTAAATATATTCTGAATATTTTTAAAATCATTTTATTGTGGCTCATACAATTCATCACAATCCATACATACATCAATAGCACACTTATACATTTATTGCCCTCATCATTCTCAAAATTCACTTTCCTCTTGGGTTCCTGGAATTAGCTCATTTTCCTTTTTCCCCTTCCCCTCCCTCCCCACTCCCCCCTTCCTCATGAACCCTTAATAATTTATAAATTATTATTATATCTTTTCTTACACTGCCCGGCATCTCCCTTCACCCACCCTTCTGTTGCCCATCCCCCAGAGAGGAGGTTCTATGTAGATCCTTGTGATCGATTCCCCCTTTCTATGCCCCCTTCTCTCCCGGTATCACCACTGTCACCCCTGGTCCTGAGGGGTTCATCTGTCCTAGATTCCCTGCATTTCCAGTTCCCATCCGCTGTGCACCACCTTCCCCACATAAACGCTGAAGACGAATGTGCGCATAAGTAAGTGTAGTGAAGAAGGCTGATGATGCCCAGCTATCGAGACCTGTAGCGTCTGGGGACTTAAAGGCTTGATAGTAAACAAGTGGCCATCTAGCCCAGAAGCAACAAAGCCCACATGGAAGCTACACACCAACATGTGTGATCATGAAGGGCCGAAGGGACCAGGCTTCAAGCACCAAAGGTGGGGGAGAAATAAAAAAATCATATCATCGTGAATGAGGGTGGCGCGTGATGGGGACCTAATGCCCATCTGTAGACAACTGGACATCCCTTGCAGGGGGGAAGTGGGGAGGAGATGAGTCACTCAGGGTTCAGTATAGCAATAATGAAACCCACAACCTTCCTCTAGTTCTTAAACGCTTCCTCCCCCCAACTACCATGACCCCAATTCTACCTTGCAAACCTGGTTAGACCAGAGGATGCAGAGCGGTATTTTCTGAATATTTTAAAATAAGAGTATTATTTTTAAGAAATGGTTTTTGCGCCATCCAAGGAGGCGATCCAGATCCTAAAGGAATCATATGTGAGAAAGTAACATGGTGAGGTGTGCAAACCCCCTTAATAAGAACAATGAAGATACATGATTGGGGGTGGGGGTCTCAAAACTGAAAGCAGAGCAGACTCAGCAAACTGTCGGGTGGTGATCCAGATCATGTGCATTGTGAGCCTTAGCTAAGGTAACGATAATGATGATTGGATGGGAAGAAACTAGTTAAAAATATGAATAGGGTGAACAATCTTTTTCTACTAATCCAATTTTATATGACAAATAAGGGATAGAAAGGAGAACTGTTGGTTTTTAGGCCTAATTAGGTAACTTTCAGGAAAAATTACTAGAAGGCAACATGAAGTAGGTATTTTATAGAACAGCTGTTGTTCAGCTACTGTTATCAGAAGAGTCACCCCTTACTCTGGGCATTGAAAGCCATCGAGACAGCAGCATTTGCTAGATTCATTGATGTAGAAGAGAAAACTGATGTCTAACAGTGAGGACAACAATCAAGAAACAATATGGAAATATCTTAAATAACATAAATAAGAGGCTTCTTATTTTATCATGTAGTTTTTAATACTTTTCATTAATATTTTTTTAAAATTTATAACATAATCTACTTTTGTGTACTCTTTGGTTGATCTTAAGAAGTGAGGTGGTTAGTTTATTGTGCCAACCTGGCCGATAAACACATGTGGGGTTAATTGAAGGGTGGAGAGATAAATGGTTCAGTGAGCCTCACCTTTCTAATTCTCAGGTCTCTTTCTTTGTGATGGTCGCACCAGGGTGCAGCTGCCTTAGCAGTTGCCTGCTTCAGCTTGCAAGGCTGACTGCCTACAGGACATTCCCAAGGAGAAGCCACATGGACCTACCCCGATGTCTGTTTTGTGAGATGGAGGATTGGTGTTGGACATATGGGTTAATGGGTTAATGTTGGACTTGTGGGCTTGGACAGCACTGGATTGGAATGTTTTCTTGATGCGCACTTAACCTTTACATAAAACTGTCTCTTACACATGAGTTTCTGTGGATTTGTTTCTTTAAAGTACCCAGATTAATACAAGAAGTAACTGCACAAAATAACAAACTACATTTCAGTATATCATTTTCTTATTTATAAAATGGTCAGTAGGGCAGCAAACCAGCTGTTAAATTATTTGAATCTCACCACTAGAAAAAAGTCTGTGGGAGTAAATCCTTTGGGAACTTCATTTGCTGATGAAGCCTGACTGAAAATGAGAAGAAATTGCTGTAAAAATCTACTAATAATCAGAACTTGGGATGTATGAAGTATGAATCTAGGAAAAGTGGAAGTCTTCAAAAATGAAATGGAATACATAGAGATCGATATCCAAAGTGTTAGTAATGAATAAGTGGATGAATTCTATTAATGACTCAGGAACTCTCAAGTCAGTTCCGACTCACAGTGACCATTTGTACAACATACAGAAACACCTCCAGGTAATACAATGTGCGCACGTTTCTGATGTTTGAGCCCATTGAGAAACCATGTCAGTCCATCTTGTTGAAGGTCTCCCTCCTTTTTGCTGCTGCTCGACTTTGACAAGCATTTTGACTTTCACCTTTATCGGAAGAGGACTGATCTCTTCTGAAAAACATGTCCAAAGTACATGAGAAGAAATCTTGCCATCCTTGCCTCTAAGGAGCATTCTGGCTGTACTTCTTTCAAAACAGATTTGTTTGTTCTTTTGGTACTTCCAATATTCTTTGCCAGTACAATAATTCAAACATCAATTCTTCTTTGGTCTTCCTTATTCAATATACAACTTTCAAACATATATTAAGTGATTGAAAATACCATGGCTTCCTTCAGACATACATAAACTCTAGGTTTGTAAAATGATGTTTGGTCGTAAGTTGCTCCTGTTGGCTTTTATCATTTTTTATAGAGTAAGCTATTTCTTGCCCTGCATAATATTCAAGATTATTGGTATGCATTGTTTCCATCACCCTGTGTCGCATGCATTCCAATCTAGAGGCCAACTGTCTAGCATTATAATAGGCAATGTTCTGTTGTAAACCATGTGTTTTCATTGGATATTTTCAGAAGTAGATTGCTGGGATTTTTTTTCACTTTGTTGGATTATTGATTTATCTTTAAAAATTTTTAAATTTTATTGTATTGGGGGCTCTTACAGCTCTTATCACAATCCATACATATATCCATTTTGTCAAACACATCTTTACATATGTTGCCGTCATCTTTTTCAAAACGTTTTCTGTCTACTTAAGCCCTTGGCATCACCTCCTCATTTTCCCCCCTCCTTCCCCTACTCTCACTCCCTCCTCCAAGCCTCCTTGATAATTATTTTTCATGTTTTACACCGACTGCTCTCTCATTTCATCCTCTTTTCTGCTGTCTGTCCCCCTGGGATGGGGGCCATACAATGATCATTGTGATGTGTTCCCCCTTACTCACCCCACCCTTACCCTCCTAGTATCTCTGCTCCCCTTATTGGTCCTGAGGTGTTTATCTGTTCTGGATTCCCTGCATTTCAAGCTCTTATCTGTAACAGTACACATGTTCTGGACATGCCATTGAAAAGTGTCTACCATGAATAATTCTGCTTGTACCTGAATTACAGTGGCCCGGCTTTGAGCATCACATAAAGGTTATCATATCTTCCTGGATGGTATACTACCGCAATCACTCAAACTATGACTGCATTTGGAAAGTTTTACTTCCTTTGGGAATTAAGTTAAAATGGTATAAAATGTAATGTGTAAAGTTATGGAATATTATACAATTTTTTACACATTGCATCATATCCTTCCAGGGATCTCTAGTAGCCTTCTGATCTTGCAGTTCTTGTCAATAGCTCTTTCCCAAATCTTGCTCATCCTGTAGCATTTCAATGACCTAGTCAAATCACATTCTTAAGATCTAGGTTTCCAAAATTGGATTCACCTGGAGATCTGGTGAAATGACAGATCCCTGGGCTTTGCCTGCTAGAGATTCTAATTTAGGAGGTTGAAAGTAGAACCCTGGGAGATGTAGTGAGAACAGGGGATCCCCAGGTGATTCCAAGGGTCAGTCAATTTGGGGGACTCTGGCAGTTACAAAATTTCATGTCAACTTGAAGATATATAAAAGTGTAGGGGTGGAGTTCAACCGTCAATCAGGTCACAGTCTGATGGTCCCTCCTTGTGGGTGTGGCTTTCTCAAAAGGAAGGTCCTGGAACCTCCTCCCTCCTCCCACCTTAGCCTTCACCTTCCTGATGGCTGACCCTGACTGGGATCCCCCACCGTGTCCGAGACCTTGGACGAGGGCACCATGCTGAAGGTGTTCATGATGCGGTCGGGGTACTCCTCTGGTCTTGCTGATGAGCAGCATGCCCATGCTGGAACGGGTGCCGCCACCACCCAGCGAGTGGGTCAGCTGGAAGCCCTGCAGCAGTCACAGCTCTCTGCCTCCTTCCAGACCACACCCAGCACCGAGTCGCCCAGCTCTGTGCCCTCTGTGCAGAAGTGTGTGCTAACAACAAAAATAGAAGCAACACCATGGACCAGGCGGTGGGCACCGGAAACAGGCGGCACCCTGACCATCCAGGTGGATGTGCACCTGAGCAGCCTCAGCACCGCCAAGAAGCAGACGTGAAGCTGGCTGTCCGGAAGCTGCTGACCCACCACAGCGTGGTGTTTGGGGACTACAAGTGGACCGAGTTCGACGAACCTTTGCTGAGCAGCAACGTGCAGTCTATGGCCGTCGTGGACACGGACCTGAAAGGCAAAGGCTCACAGCCCAGCCAACTGTTGGACTGCCAGTTGAGTCTATGTCTTCCAGCTCAACGAGGACGGGCCCACCCTTAAAACCTGCAGGAAGAGATGGAGAGCAGGGTGGCAGCCACCCACTGGGTCCTGCCTGCCTGCAGTGGAATTCCACGGGGTGAGAAAGCCTGGTGTATGGCATGGAAGTCGTCTCATCTCCTGAACTATGCGATGACCACCCTACTGTTCTCTGAGAAGAACCTTGCCGGCAGCCTGATAGCCTGGAACAGTCCCCCGGGGACAGAGACAACCTCCCCGTGTAAAGCGCTGGCCCAGAAATTGGTCACCCGGCTCTCAAGCAGGTACCGGCATGGCCAGCTGGTTGAGACAAACAGCCACAGCCTCTTCTCTAAGGGGTTTTCAGAAAGTGGCAAGCTGGTGACCAAGATGTTCTAGGAGATTTGGGATCTGATTAACGACAAAGATGCTCTCGTGTTTGTGCTGGTTGACCAGGTGGAGAGCCTCGCTGCTGCCCAAAAAGCCTGCTGGGCCGGCATAGGGTCACCACGCTATGCGCAGCAGAAGAGCACACTGCTCAGTATCATTCCCCATCCTCACGACTGTTCCTAAACTTCAGCCCATTGTTGCAGCCCCAGTGTCAATCCATGTCCTTAAGGACATTCCGTTTTCTCCCCGCTCCTCTGCTTTAATAAACATGATGTCCCTCTTCAGGGATTGGTATCTCTTGACAACATGTCCAAAGTATGTAAGACAAAGTCTCGCCATCCTTGCCTCTGAGTAGCATTCTTGTCGTACTTCTTCCAAGACAGCTCACTTTGTTCTTTTAGCAGTCCACGGTATTTTCCATATTCTTTCCTGGCAATACAATTCACATGCACCAATTCTTCTTAGGTCTGTCGTATTCAATATCCAACTTTCCCATGCATATGAGGCAATTGAAACTATTTTGAGATACAGTTAGCATGACTCCTGGGCCAGTCTCACCCTAATCCTCAACGTAACATACTTCTTTTCAATACTCTAAAAAGATCTTGTGCAACAGATTTGCCTAGTGCAACATGTCTTTTGATCTCTTGTCTGCTGCTTCTATGAGCATTGATTGTGGATCCAAGCAAGACAAAATCCCCGACAACTTCTACCTTTCTTCCTGTTAGCTATCGATCCACTTGTGAGGATTTTGGTCTTCTTTACATTGAGCTGTAACTTTTGTTCCCACATAGTGACTGGTTGGTATGAACCACAGACCATTCAGTTAGCAGCTCAATACTCAACCTTCTGTGCCACAAGGGTTCAAGTTAACTGTTATTAATTTAATTTGAGTGCAAATAAATATTGCATCTTACATCTGAACTCAAAAATGGTAGTTCCACCGATCTAAACAAAGAAGTGGGCTCTGGGTCTTCTATCTATATGCCAGGTAGTTTTGGTCACCACTCCTGGCTAAATGATACACAGCACAATACAAACACATTTCAAATAGCTCTTATCTCTGAATACGCCTTAAATCCAAACTATGGGATCACAGATCATGTTTCTCGACCCTCAGAATATCTTCATGCAAACATTTCTTGGTCTGTAGAGTCCATTGTGTGTAAACATCCTCCCTTTTCTTGCAGTCCATTTTTCCTCCTGTTCCTCTCTTCCACGCTCTCTGCATCTGTTCATAATAGTGGAATTTAAACTTGAAAGCAGGAATGTTCAAGTTCATCTGAGTATCTGCTAAAGAATCCCTCACACAGACGACACCTTCAGAGATATCAGTCAGATAATGAAGGAATTCTATAAAGCCCATTTGGGAAATGTTTCTCAGTCATCAATTACTAATGTTGGCTGGGTTGGAGAGTCTCTAGTTAGCATGTATAATAAGGAGAGAGTTAGCATTGATTTGTGAAGGAAATGCAGTGAAAGGGCAGAGGGATGACTGCAGAGAGAAACTATTTTGAGATACAATTAAAATGCTTCTTGGCGGGAAGAGGTGAAAGTAGCAATAGATTGGTTTGACTCAATTAATTTTCAGGATGTTGAGGTCAACTATTTTTACCTCTATTGTCCTAAGATTTAAAATTGTTCTACATTTCACAATATATGAGTCTTCTGCTCTTTACCAGTTTGTGCCCTGATTTGCTATATTAACACATTCATTTAATCTTCAGTTGATTCTGTATAAATGGACATATGGAATAATATAGAACCTTTAAAAAATAGATCTTATATAAGATTACAGTAATGTAAAGCTGTGTTTTTCTTTTGTCTAAAAACATAAGTTTCTGAACTTTCTGCTCTTTTTGAGCCCATAGGTCTTAGAGTTTAATTATATGTCTTCCTATCCTTTCCCCATTATTTTTGGGGGCATATTTTCAGAGTTTAAATGAAACATTTTAAAGTAAATTCTTTTTCCCTTTTATTTACTCTAAATGTAAATTTTCACCAGCTCATGGATATTTTTTGAAACATTTTCCTAGAATGTGATTTTTTTTCAATTATAATTTTAAATTACATTTCCTTAATTGATAGAGATCCTTCAGTAAATCTTTTCATAAAATAATGAAAACAATTTTAACATTGAACTTATGAAAAAGACAATACCTTTGTCATAACTAATATTTTGGTTACATACATGACAATATAAATGTAACTGTTTAGTTTTACAATTTATTTTGCCTATGGTTTATTTATCTTTGATATATGAATATCAGGAATTATCTATTTCTTCTGAAAATCTCAAAACCATCAAAAGCTTAATGCAATAGAGTAGATTTTTATTTTACTTGAATAATACAAACTGAACCATCAATTTGAAACAATCCCAATTTTCAACATGATGACGTGAGGTAAAATAACAAGTCTCGCTGCAGTTTGGGGAGTTGGCACAGTGGGGGAGGATGGAGTGGAGTCCATCAGGGCGGGGTTGCTGAAGGAGTCGTGAAGGTAGAAATGTACTCATAAAGCTCTGATATATATTTTAAACTTTAGTAAACTATGGTGATCAGTGACATAAGATAGGGGTCAGATTAGCCTCAGATGCATGATGCGAGCATGTTAAGCACATGCAACTATCTCAGAAGTACATGTTGGCTCTTCTTAGATATCTGAGACCTTACGTTATGTCATAGTCAGTAGGAAGAGCTGTGGCTCCTGTAATTTGTCTCTTCCCTGAGATTTTGATTACCTATCACTGCTTTGCTTTTAGTGAGTAGAAACCGATATTTTTGGCTTAGATGGCCTCTCACAAGTGTTTTTTTAAATCACTTTATTCGGGGCTCATACAGCTCCTATCACAATCCATACATACATCAATTGTGTAAAGTGCATTTGTACAATCATTGCCCTCATCATTCTTAAAACATTTTCTCTCCACTTAAACCCCTGGCATTAGGTCCTCAATTTCCCCCTCCCTCCCTGCTTCCCCCTCCCTCATGAGCCCTTGATAGTTTATAAATTATTATTTTGTCATATCTTGCCCAGTCTGACATCTCCCT
>NW_022111300.1:1320252-1374198 GCF_000313985.2 Echinops telfairi | reverse complement strand
TCCCAATACCATGTTCAGCCTTCATTCTGGTTTCGGTAGTTCCTCGCAGTTGCCTTGCCCTTGGTCACTCCCTACCAGTCCTCCCTTCCCTTCCCTACCATTGGTTTTGAACTAGACTCATCCAGAAACCGCTCTTAAAGGTCAACAAACAGACTTTGATTTATTAACAGGCTTTTTTTGGTTGTTGTTTGGTTTTTTTCCTCTTTCCGTTTTCTTTCTTTTTTTCTTTTTCTTTTCTCTTTCAGCCTATCTGTTTGGTTTTTTGTTTTTTCCTTTTTCCTCTTTTTTTAAATTTTGTATGTCAGCGGCTCTATCATTTGTTGGCTTGTCAGTGCTGCAGCCATCGTCACCAGGTTCTTATGCGCCACTTTGGCGCTGTGCTGTCAAAGCCAATCCCAATTTTATTCACACATTGTTATGTCTGCACACCCACCTAGATAAGATAGATTGGACAAAAAAATACATATATATGAGAAGAAAATAAAGGGACTGATGGCCCCGGAGGGACATGGGAGTGTGGGAGGTAGGGGAAGGGAGGACGGTTGGCCAACCTAGGGAAAAGGGAACAACAATTTATTCCACAGTTTTTTAATCCAATCATCAGTTGATGGGAATTTGGATTGCTTCCAACTCCTTGCAATTGTCTCACAAGTTTTTAAGACCTTATAAGCTACTTACTTCAGTAGATGTAGATCATGATTTAGGTGAACTATAAAGTTTTCCCATTAAACAATAGCCCTAAACCTTCAAATTCAGAAAACTAATCTTGGAAGATACTGAATTTTTCCTGAAGAGTATCTATATCTGTGTCTTCAGTGAATATATAAGGGCATTTCAAAAAGTTCATGGGAAAATTCCATCACTATTGTAGTTCTAATTATCCATGCTAGTTATGTAATTTCATGTCATCTTGAAGATATATAAAAGTGTATGGGGTAGTATTCAACCTGTCAATCAGGTCACAGCCTGATGGAACTTCCTTGTGGGTGTGGCCTTCTCATAAGGAGGACCTTGCTCCTCTCTCTCTGCTTCTACCTCCCTGCTGGTGGGCAACTCTGAGACCTGATGGACCCACCACATTGGACCCACACAACTTTGCACTCACCAGCCTGTGAAATTCCTGCATTCTGCATCATTGCTCCTGACTGTGTGAATCTGAAAAGAGCCTTAGGGACTAGTTTCAGACTTGAGGAGTTGAGTTGAACTGGGAGTTGAGTTTGCCTGCTATATAAAGCTTCTTAATATAAAGCTCTTTCTTACACATATATGAATGTCTGGATTTTTTTCTCTACTCAACCTAGCCAGACACATAATGGTATCAGGAGTGACTGCGAGAGAAACAAAGCATGACGATGGAGATTGGAGGCTTTCTGACTGGTGCCTTATGGTAGTTTTTCTTCTTTGGCTAGCTCGAGGTCAGATATGATGTTTACTGGGTTGTTTTCTGGAAAGGACACTGGAAGTGAAGGTTTTGAATCCTAGTAGTTGTCTTTGGTTTTTCTTATCTGAAATGATGAAATGAATGTGATAAATGTAAGTTTTGAGCTCATTAGGCAAAACACCCTTGGACTTCTCTGGGGCTATTCTGCTTAGTCAAAATGGCAAACAGAAGACCTGGTCCTGGTTTGATGCAGTCAGTGCCCTAAGGCCACGTTGCATATGAATGGGATAATTTATATAAGAAAGGGTTGAATTTGACTGTTTTAAGAATGTGTTTAGGATCTGAGAGATCTAGGATTAAACTGCTTTCTTCTACCTGTTGTTATTGATATAATGGGTGATAGAAATGATTATTGGAAAGTACAAATAGAGAGTTTGTAAGCCCACTGCCTTCATAATTAAATTGGTTCTATCAAATGGGTATAGGATATACCTAAAAAAGAATGCTTAGAAAAGGTAAGCCCCATCCAGTGCCTTGAGTGTTCAGGACATTCAATTTGGAAAGACTTGAGGAGAGAGCTGTTGGCAAACTGGAGGGGGAAACAAAAGGAGCCACTTGGCTTTTTAAATTTTAAACTAGTGGTTTGCTCCTAACGCTGGAAAAATCTGCCGTTGTGGAAGGTCTCTGTCTCCAGGAATGAATGTTAAAGGGAGCATAAGGGCATCCTGAAATGCTCGCTAGGTGACCACCTGGATCCACTTGTTGAGCAGAAGTGGAAGAAATGCAGCAATAGAAAGATGGGTTGAGTCTGACCACTGACACCAGTGACCTGGTTCACAGGGACTAGAGGAGAGATGAGAACAGGCTGTCTGGTCTGAAGTCTAAAGAGTTGTGCAGAACCTGAGCCTATGGTATGATCTAGTCCAAGAGAACTAGGGTTGTTCAGAATTTGAAGAGGCCCATGGTTAAAAAGTGAGGTGGCCAATGGGCACCCTGGTGAGGCTAAATAAAGCAGCCCATTGAGTTGACCAGAACCTGATCAGATGAAGATAAGATTTCTGAGCACGTGGAATTGGTGCTTATTGCTTCTGACTGTATGGACAGCCCGTCCTGATTTGACTTTGCTTATGGATGCAGACGCATAAGGTTCCCACTAGAATGAAGATTCTTCCCATCAGAGAATATGCTTGTATCCTTAGTACACGGAGCTGATATCACTGGGCAGTATAGAAATTTGATAGCCAAAATGGGGGTGATAAAGGCATGAAGTGGCTGGTTTATAAAACTTTTATTGGTTGGTCAATATATTGATAGGATTATAGCATTAAAGTGTACGTGTTCACATGTGCCCATTTAAAATTAATTTTAATTTTTATTATTTCCTACTTGTTTCATTAAGATTTTTCTCTGTTTTATTTTGCTATTGTTGTCGAGGGGTTTTGTATGCTTTTTTTCAATATATAAAACCTAGGATAGGTAAATCTATAGAGACAGTAACTGGATTAATAATTGTTTGGATTGTTGCAGGGGAAGTTTGGGAAAAATGGAGAGTTAAAAATGTTCTCAAATTGATTATGGTGACAGTTGCACAACTTTTTAAACTATATCTAAACCAATGACATGTGAATTATGTGCCAAAAAACTTAAACTCTTTTCAAGATGAAAAGATAAAATATTTAAATTTTTTTTACAACATTCGGACAATTTTAGTGGATTAATTATAAAATGAAATAAAGACAGGTGAATCATTCACTACAAAATGTCACATGGGTGATAATAATTTTTACTACAATAGCAATGAGATTGTAGTCTTTAAAAGGGGTTGAGTTGGACAGAACAAAAGCCTTATGTCAAAGAAAATTTATAAAGATGACCAGTTGAAATAGATATTGATTATTACATCAAATATATTAAGCCAATGCAAACTAAGTTTGGAAAAGATGGTAGATAGATAACTTCAAGCAATTTCTCAGTTGTACAATTAAGAAATGAAACAAAACTTTCCATAAATTAACTTTGCTTGACTTTATATTGAATCTCAAATTCCCATCGAGTCTTTTGTTAGAAAAGATATAATTGTGAACATATCATGATCATATCAAGTTTTGTGATCTAGAGATAAGTTTTGTCTTGTGGACCTATCAAGACATTTGACCAAAGATTTCCAACAAATGTAAGCTATAGTTTACAAAGTAGAACGACAATGAGATTTCCCACTTAATTCCAAAGCATCAGCTTTGTGACTTAATATATTGTTTCATGTCCAACCTTAGGATTTTATAGAATGTAGCCACTACTTTTATTTAGTCATAGGTAAACATCGTACAAATTGTACAAATTGTAATCTTTTGGAATAGAAACTTCAGGTCTCAGTATTACAAGCTATTTCCAGCATTCAGCCTAATATTGTTGCTAATATTTCTGTTCTACTTCTGGCTTCATGGAATTTGCTGTAAACCATGAAAGTCATTTACACCTAGATGTTCCTTTAAACTCTGGGGCCTGGATAAACAAGCAACCAACAGAAAACCGGTGCATTAGATCCATCTTTAATTTCAACAACGGTCCTGAAAAACCAGTAGACCATATTGCCCTGAGCACTGTGTTCTATTGAAGAATTTAATAACATTAAAAGCATATACTCCAATGGAAAAAATATCAGACCAGTTGGTTTTGATAGAGCAGAGGTGAGTAATCATTTAATATGGTTTTCAAGAAAATGTTATGATGTATCTGTGTAATGCTAATAATCCATTTGTGATTCCTTGATAGCACATGTTAAAAAAAAACAACAATTACCTAATTCTTCACCGGAGGTCTCCCCTTGGTTATTGTCAGTCTTCCTTTTAGGGGTATGGGAACGAGCAAGCAGGGTAGTTTTGCCTGCAGTCACTCTAATTTGATAGTCTGGTTCATCTTTTAGTGTTTCCAAACTGAGTCTTTCTGTGAATCACTCCTACAATGTTGACAGTGAATTTATATGGAAATTCATGATCAGGGAAGGGAAGAGTACTGGCTCTGAAAAGATGATTTTACTTCTGTTGGAATATAAACTAGGGATGAGCAATCTGCCCTTGGGAAAAAATTAACATAAATTCATATAGCATCCTAACATGATGATCTGTCCTGTATTATGTTGCTAATTGTATCATGTGGCTCATTTCTAATGGAATTTATCTTCTGGCTTTGGTGATCCAGGCTTTCTAGATTTCAGATTTTGTCTCTGCTCTGTGAAGTGTACTGCATTTTTTATAGGTCACATCAGAAGAACTCAATGTAAAACTACTAAGTGCGCCAGACTTTATTTTAAACACAACCATTGCAGATTCAAGGAACCAAAATACCCCTTTGGACTTGGAGCTGAAAAGTCCATGGGCAGAAGCAGAGAATGGTTATCCCAAGTTCATGGACTTTGAAGCTTTTGACTTTGTTCAAATATTTAATGCTTTGGAATTGGCAATTTGAGATTACCATCTACTTGCTATTTTTCATATCATGTTTTCTTTTTTATTAAATCTCACAAACTCACAGCATCGAGTCAATATTGACTCTTAGCAACTGTATAAGAAAGGGGAGAGCTGCTCCTCTGAGTTTCCGAGACTGTAACTTCTTAAAGGAGTTGAAAACCCTAACTTTCTCCCAAGGAGCAGCTGGTGGTTTCAAACTGCTGACCTTGTGGATTGCAGTCCAATACATAACCACTATGCCACCAGGACCCCCTTCCTTTTTGTTACATGTCTTAAATTCTGTAGTATTGACTTAGTGAAAGCCTATTATTGAAATAATTGATATATTTCTAACTTTCATTATTTTTTTAAGTAATATTGTTTTGTTGCTCAAGTTACATGAGTTTTTATAAGTGAAAATTTCCATATATTTTTGTCTAAAAATTCCTTTATATAAATATATATATACACTACACACAAACACACACATATATATATTCTTACTAGTATTGAACATCTATACTATTTGGTTAAACTAATGATATCATTATTTTTTAAATTATAAAAAGTCCCATGGATAGTACTAATAGTTTTTCTCTAGAAGCTGATATAGTGATTTTGAGTTTGCACTTAATTGTAAGCTCTAACTTTAGAATAATTAGTTCTTATAATGTGACTTTGTTTGATGAATGATCACCCAGGGAAATGATCAATGAAGATATGTGTGCTACAGCAAAGCACACAGAAGAAATCATATCACGACTGTCTAGCAGGAAGAATGGTTTCTGAGTTCCTAAAGGCTTGTATTAATAAACAAACAACTATCCAAGGAGGGGGTCAGGTTCTCAGTCTGGAAAAAGTTCTCCAGCCAGAGTGTGTCAAAAGACTTTTATTCAAACCCATGGCCAAAGGAAGGATTGCCTTAGAGCTTAAATTTTGGACACACAGTTGCAGACTGCAACAGATATCAGTAAAAGTCCAATATTTATTTGTAAAGAACCTATATGGATTAAACCTCCCTTGAGTTCCTTCTATCAACCAGGAATGTGAACAGTTTTGCCCTTGGGCAAAGTGCATTAGAAAGTGAATTATCCAAATCTGAATGGCCAATAAACATATGAGAAAATGTTCTGATCATTAGCCATAAGAGAAATACAAATTAAAACAACTGTGAGATACCACCTAACACCCTCAAGATAGCCCAATTCAAAAAATCAGAACGTAACAAGTGTGGAGGGACTGTGGTGAGATAGAAACCCTTATTCACTGCAGGTGGACTTGTAGGTATGTACAGCCACTATGGAAATCAATTTGGCGATATCGAAACAGATGGAAATTGAGCTACCATACAACTCAGCAATCCCCCTCCTGGGCATATACCCAGAAGAGGCAAGAAACAAACCATGGCCAGACATCTGTGCTCCAGTGTTCATGACGGCACAGTTCACATTTGAAAGGAGTTGGAAACAACCCAAATTTCCATCAACAGATGATTGGGTTAAAAAACTGTGGTACATACATACAATGGAGTACTTAATGCATCCCTAAAAAGCAGTGGTAAACGTATGAAGCACATTGCCGCATGGGAAGAATTGGAGGAAATCATGCTAAGCAAAGTAAGCCAAGCACAAAAGGACAAGTACAACATGAGTCCGCTGAGGTAAGCTTAAAAAAATTGCAAAAGGGGCATAGGGAAAAAGCTACTGTATACAAACATTCCTAGGGTGAGGTCCAGATAGCATGGCAGGGGCTAGACCAAATTCAGGGACATATATGGTTGCCAACTAAAAAGGAGGGGGGGGGAAAACACATGGGTAGTGGGGGAACAGATCATTAACCCAACCAAGGGGAGGGTATTGTTGATATCTCCACAGGGAAAGAAGGACCAGACTTTAACCTGGTGTTCCAAGATGTGAATGCAACATACTGGCATGATGCAGGGACCAATAGAGATCTGAGGGGCAGGCCCCAATCCCAACTGTGTGGACAGATCCCATCCCCCAAGAAGAATTTACTTCAGAGGACAGCACTGAAGCTATAGTTCAGAGAGAGAGACATGTCTGATCAGAGCACACAGGAGCAAATGATGGGGGAGGAAGAGAGAGAGCAGCACATCCTGGTCCATCAAACTGTGAGGATGATATCCCTGCTCAGAGCAGTAACTGCACAGGGAGGACCATATGGAAGGCCCCACTACAAAACACGACATCCCTCACTGACCCATAATGCTTCACCCCACCCTTCACTATCATGATCCCAATACTACCTTACAAATCCAGCTAGACTACAGCATGCATGTACACTAGTACAGATAAGAACTGGAAACACAGGGAATCCAGGACAGATAAACCCCTCAGGACCAATAATGAGAGTAGTGCTACAGGAGGGGAAGGGGAAGGTGGGGTAGAAAGGGGGAAGCGATCACAAGAATCTACATATAACCCCCTCCCTGGGGGATGGAAAACAGAAAAGTGGGTGAAGGGAGACATCAGAGAGTGTAAGACATGATAAAATAATAATAATTTATAAATTATCAAGGGTTTGTGAGGGTGGAGGGGTGTGGAGGGAGGGGAAAATATGAGGAGCTGATACCAAGGGCTCAAGTAGAAAGCATATGTTTTGAGAATGATGAAGGCAACAAATGCACAAATATGCTTGACACAATGGATGTATGGATTGTGATAAGAGTTGTATAAGTACTCAATAAAATGATTTTTTCAAAAGAGGGAAAGTCAATGAATGTACTCTAGCTGCCTCAAACAGTCCAGGAAAGGGCAGCCTATTTTAGGGGCTTCCCTGCTTATGTACTGGGGTCAAATAGTCATGAGCCATGCCCTGATTGCCCTGGCCAGAGGTCCTGGACCTATCCTGTAAGCTCTTCTGTCTGGCATAATATACTAGGCATGCCCCAATCCTGCCCCATGCTGGTTTCTCTAGTCCTACTTATATATTATGATGTACTTATCTCCTACCAATCATGCTTCTGTGACAGCTTCCTTTGACCTCCAATGTCCTATTTAAGCCATCAGTTCTTGGTACATCCTTTGACGCCATTGTAACTTTGTGCTAATGGTCTCGTTCTGAATGATCTATCTTTGTCTTTATCCGGTGTCATGTTTGTGTTAATAAATGTCCTCCTTAAATTACATTTGATATTTAGGCCATCTTTGCCTCTAGGAAGCAATCTGGCCCTACTTCTTCCAAGACAGATTGGTTTGTTCTTTTGGCAGTCCATAGTACTTTCAATATACTTCGCCAGCACGATGAGTCAAAGCCATCAATTTTTATTTGGTCCTTCTTATTCAAGGTCCAACTTTCACGTGCATATGAGGTAAATGAAAATGGCTTCAGTCCTCAAAGTAACCTCCCCACTTTTCATCACTCTAAAGAGGTCTTGTACAGCCGATTTACCCAATGTAATACATTTGATCTCTTGACTGCTGCTTCTGTGAGCACTGATTGTGGATCCAAGCAAGACAAAATCCTTAACAACTTCAACCTTTCTTCATTTACCATGTTGTTTGTAAACTATTGATCCAGTTGTGAGAATTCTGGTCTTTTTTACATTGAGTTGTAATCCATACCGAGTGTTGTAATCCTTGATTTTCATAATCAAGTGCTTCAAGTCCTCCTAACACGAAAGGTTGTTTCATCTGCACATTGCCTTCCTCCAATCTTGGCGCCACATTCTTCTTCATATAATCCAGCTTCTCTGATAATTCTCATTCTTCACATGGATTTCCATAGTTTTTCCACACCATTGAATGCCACTGTTCAGTCAATGAAACATAAGTAAACCTCTTTCTGGTCTTCTCTGCTTTCAGCCAAGATCCATATAAAATCAGCAATGATAGCCCTTGGTCCAGGCCCTCTTCTGAATCTTTCAACTTCTGTCAATGTACTGCAGCAGTTCTCCTCAGCAACATTTCACTTGCATGTGATCTTAATGATATGATTGTTCTATAAATTAAGCATTATGTTGAGTCACCTTATTTACAATGAATACAAAGATAGATCTCTTCCAGTCAGTTGGCCAAGTAGCTTTCTCCCAAATTTCCTGGCATAGGTGAGGAAATGCTTTTAGTGCTTTCCCATAACTAGTTAAAAATATCTTTGTCACATTCACCAATGACGTCTACATGGTTTAATCAATTGCTAGATGCTATTTTACTTAACTGATCAGAACCTTTGGTTCAGCTGATAACTTTTTTCCTGGCTAAACTGTCTTCATTGAGCTTCTAACACTCTTGACTTTCCTTTATGTTACTAATTACTTTTCAGCTTCCTTCGTTGGTTCTTTCTGCTCCTTATGCCCACTTCATATTCAAATATCCTTGTGAGCAACTCTTAGTCCCCTGTGTTGTTACACTCCATTCTCTGGTGATTTTTAAAACACTCCTCCTTCTGTGTCCCCAACCCCCAGCAGTACCACTACCACACCAACAATTTCTAGTGTACATACCCAGCTGGATCACTTAACTAAATTCTAGAAGTATATGTCTACCCAGGTACCTGATTTCATCATTTGAGTAGTCCCAAACTTGACATTCCTAGTGTTCCCCGTCTCTTTGGAAAGAGACTCATATTTCCAAATTCTCAGACCGCGGCTTTATAGTCTTCCTTTATTTATATTTCCTAAATTTAGTCTATCGGAAAATCCTGTGTTTGTACCTTTGAAATAGATTCAGAGTCTGACAATTCCTCACCACATGCACTGCTACCACAGTGCAAAAGACACCTTCTCACTGGAACTGATAATTTTCTAAAGAATCTCTCCTGCTTCTACTTATTTTCAATATATCAGTCAGAATAATCCTTCCAAAACTTGTCATTTATTTCATGCAGGTTAAAATCCAAATTCTATGCATTGTTCTGCAAAGTTCTACTCTATCTGCTTCTTAGTCCCTCTTTGATCTATTTGAAAACACCCTCTGACACTTTTCCACCACTTAAGCCACAATAGCCACTTTAACAAATTAAGTCTGCTTCCAATCTTAGGCCTTTCCACGGACTCTACTCTGAACCATTCTTCTGTTAAATATACACAAGTCTAAATGCCTCAATGTCTCCAAATGTTAGTCAAATACCATTTTCACAACAAGTCTATTCCTAGGCTCCGGGATCTCCAATTACTCTTGCTTTGCTTATTTTTATGGTAATATTACACATGATTCTAGTATCCTGTGTATCACTTATCATAATCAATGTTAGCTGTATTCCTCCCGATAAACAAGAGTCCCTGGAAGTAAGTTTATGTTACAAAAATTCCTAGATTGGGTTTTTTTCATCTGGTTCTCTGATGCTCCATAAGTACCTATTTGTTAAGTGAATATTATATTGTAACAAAAGGGAGGAAAATATCATGACTGCAGGAAGTTTCTGTTTATTTCAGATGTTGGTCAGACTTAAATACTGTTCATTTGCTTCAGAACTGACATAGAGGCTGTAGGAAGTGCTGAGCCATAGACTCCGTCATGACAAATGAGCAGTTTCAGGAGAATAAGCACAGATCTTGATTCTTGGACAGGTTAGTAGACTTTTAAAATAGAACTATAGCACTGAGAACATTTTACACATTCAACACATATTATTCAACACCTTCAATAGTTGAAAAAAAAACTGAAGTTCACAAAACAGTCAAAAATCTACTATAGACATGAATTAGACACTTTTTATCCCACTTATGGCCATGTAAAGTATTGGAGAAGGGAGGTCAAAAAATACACCATTGCCATAAAAATGGACATTGTAATTTTGTTGATTTCAAATGTTGAAGTATGCACATCACAGGATTATTAGCTTGTCGTGTGAAAGATGTCAATCAACAAAGATCTTGAAAGGAATAGAATGTTTTGAAGCTGATAGTGGTAACAATTTTACAATATTGCTTGATGTGATTGAACTATGGAATGATACGATATTTGTATTAGCTCACAATGAAATGGTTTTGAAATTTCAAAAAATACCGTGAAAGCTCAAAGTAAAGAGAAAAATATGACTGAATATGACTAGTGGTGTCGATCTGACGCTCACCAAATACAGTGCTATGCTAAGAACTTACACCATGTCATCTCAGTAATCCTAACAATGATCCCATGAGGCGCTGTTATAATCATACCTGCATTTCCAGATGAGAAAGCTGAGGCTTTGGAGGGGCAAGTCATTCCCCCAAGATCCTACAACCATTCCACATAACTGTGGATATTGCCCTCAAGATTACTTTAGCATCTTGCCAAGTTTTAGGTTTTTAATTCTACGGGGATATTACTCCTACTTACATAAAGGCAGGTGAAACCTCTGAAGCACTCTAAGAAAATAACAGCAGGAAAACTCTCCAGGAAAAACAAATAAGGTTTATTTCTTATTCCGGAACTGGGATTATAGGAGAAAGGAGGAAAAGAAAATAAATGCTTAAAGTGAAACCCCGTTCAACCGGAATTCATCAGGGAATATGTTATTTCTTACACAAGAAAAAGAAATAGAAAGCAAACGCTTGGAAAAGTCATTTTGCCAACAGTTTTCAGAGAAGAAGAAAGAAAATATGGTAGGTAAAGAGTTAAAGGAAATTACAAGAGAACAGAATGTGTAATCCCAGAGAAGAGGGAGCTCTACTCCCATAGAGAGCTGACTGAGGGGCTGGAGATGAAGAAGCCCCATCAGGAAAAAGAAAAGGCTGCTAGATGTCTGTCTTGAATATCCAGAAAAGGAGGGGAAAACACAACATAAAATAGAGGTCTGTTTTGCAAAAGTGAAAATATGCAAGCATCACAGATCATAAATTAACAAAATTTGATATCAAGTAACAAGCAATAACTCTAATATGGATAAATGCACTCTTTTGAGCTTTTATACAGGTAAACAGAAGAGAAGTACTTAATTAAGCACAGATTTTTAAAATATTACCACACCCCAAAAAGGTGATATGAATGATTATAATTATCAGTTAAATGTTTGAAAATACAATGTATACTAGAGAGAATCAAGGTAGATGACCTTGACATTTAAAAGCTTAACATTTAGAAATAGAAGTTTCAAAATATTGTTATTTGTATCTACAGCCTAGAAACCTTAAACAACAGAGAATGAGTCACTGTATCAGGCAAGATTTATGTATAAGAATTAATAAAGATTGTGAGATAAAAAGTGATAATATTGCTTAAGGAAGGAATTAATTTCTCAGAAGAGTGAAAATTTGGCAGCAGCATAATAAAGATGGACAAATTCTTGCAAGTTTCAAAATGATTTGAGATATAAAGAAACATATATTTCCTTGTATGGTGTCATAAAATGTTTGAGAAATTATGGAAGAGAAAAGTAATACCAATGAGAATAAAATTAACATTTTTGATCGCTGGCATGCTTTAATTGGGAGAATTTATGGATTTTTTAAAAAGACCTTCTCCTGGAAATTGAGTATAAATAACACAAAGCCAGGGCAGGGGAATTAATTTTGACTTGAGAAAGTACATATGCGGAAAGAAAAGGTATTAAAATGATAAATGGGAAAAAAGTCGCGGTGGCTGGTTTAACAGGTTAAGAAAAACAAGATAGTACCAAAAAGTCCTTTGGGATCTATTTTAAAGGGAAAAATGTTTAAAGAAAGAGAAAAGGAGTAAACAAAATATAGAACATACAAAGCAAGGACCTAAAAGCACAGGCTTTAGCAAAAGTGTTCCATGGGAACAGCTTGTTTGCCCTCGCTCTGAGGATCCACTTCTAATTACATAGAGCTTGTAGTGCTTTCTCCAGTGGCTTACGGGAGAGGAAGCAAGTGGCAGCATCCTGGGAAGGAGTTCCCGATAAAAGCAGTTTTTAAAATGGAGAGGTGGGAGAAAGGTTAATGGATGATCAAGTGATATTTACCTTTAAATCATATGATTTACCGGATTATTTGTTGGACTATTCATTACCTGTGTGTATTACGCTGACTTGTGATTTATTTTCTCACGCATCTTGCAGATACTGGGGCCATGTCTTCTTCACCTTTGGATTCTGAGTCCCAGGCACATAGCAAGGCGATGAGTACAACATGTCAATGCACTTAGCATCTTCACACTCAATTCAAGAATACAAAAATAACACAGGTGAATGCACAGTTCGGTGCCTCAAAATTTAGACTTGTTTCTGTGTATATTTGACCTGCTGAGTTAAAAAATGGCACCAGTTTCCCCCTATCAGCTCTAGTTTTTGAGATACAGGGCATATGCCATATGTCACTTTTCATTCTACCCACTCATAAAAAAATCAGGATGTTTTAATGTAGTGTTAGCTAGCCTGAGATAGAGGGAGTGCATACTGGCTTTATTCAAAATAGCTTGTGTTGCAGCAACTATTTAGGTCATGTTATTCTTCAAATGGCATCCTTTGATTCAAAGATATATTTGAACAATACGAATAATATGACCTTGGAATTATCCCCCAAATATCACCATTTTTATTAGGAACTGAATAACAAGCAGCTCCAATTTGTCCCCTTCAAACAAGGACAGAAATAAGAGTTATTGTGTGATAAATAAGAAGCCCTGGTGGCATAATGGATAATGTGTTCGATTACTAGCCAGAAGATCTGTTGTTCGAACGCACCAGTTGCTGTGCAATAGAAAAGTGAGACTGCTCCCATAAAGGATTCTGGCCTCAGAAACCCACATGAGACATTCCACTCTGTCCTGTAAGGTTGCTATGAATTGTGATCAACTGACTGATAATGAGTTTGGTTTGGTACAATAAATAGAAATTCAAATGTTCTGAAACCCCAGAGGGGTCTGTCAGAGTTCAAACTCCTTTATTAAAATTAAAATATTCCAGTCCTGTTTTAAGATGGTACAACTTCTCCACCTGTGCACAGAAACTCTTAAAATAAGAGATTTTTTTCTTGTAAATAAGCTTGGAGTCAACCTTGCCTCAGAAACATTTAAAATGAATTGTTCACTGACTTTTATATATTAACACGTGTTCTAAAATGTTTACTGCAAAATTTTAAGAAGAAAAACTTAGTTCTCAAAAGTATTTATGACAATTACTATAAAATTTTACATTTTCAACGTTTTTAATTGTCCTCACATCTTTCCCGTGTCTTCTCAATTTTCTTTTTTTCTTTTTTCTACTTTGCTCAAGTTGGGTTCTGATTTGTGGAATTCAACTTGCAGTCTCTGTATACACTGCCCAGCCTTCCATCCCCCAAAGAAAAATCTGCTGCCATCTCACCCACTTTCAATCATAGTGACCCTATAGGCCAGAGAAGAACTTGTCTTTGGGTTCCCCACATAAACGCTGAAGACAAATGTGTGCATAAGTAAGTGTGGTGAAGAAGGCTGATGGTACCCGGCTATCGAGACCTATCGCGTCTGGGGACTTAAAGTCTTGAAAGTAAACAAGCGGCCATCTAGCCCAGAAGCAACAAAGCCCACATGGAAGCAGCACACCAACATGTGTGATGATGAGGAGCCAAGCGGACCAGGCAACACCAAAGGCGGGGAGAAAAATCATATCCTCGTCAATGAGGGTGGTGCGTGATGGGGACCCAATGCCCATCTCTAGACAACTGGACATACCTTGCAGAGGGGTAGTGGGGAGATGAGTTACTTAGGGTTCAGTATAACAATAATGAAACCCACAATCTTCCTCTAGTTCTTAAACGCTTCCTCCCCCCAACTACCAGGACCCCAATTCTGCCTAGCAGACCTGGTTAGACCAGATGATGCACAGCAGTACAGATGGAAATTGGAGACGCAGGGAATCTAGGAGAGATGAACCCCTTAGGACCAGGGGTGATGGTGGCGATACCAGGAGGGAAGGGGGGTGTAGAAAGGGGGAATTGATCACAGGGATCTACATATAACCTCCTCTCTGGGGGACAGGCAGCAGAGGGGTGGGTGAAAGGAGACGCTGGGCAGTGTAATATAAGATATAATAATAATTTATAAATTATTAAGGGTTCATGGGGGAGGGGGGAGGGGAAAGGGAGGAGGAGGGGGAAAAGGGAAAATGAGCTGATACTGGGAACCCAAGAGGAAAGCGAATTTTGGGAATAATAAGGGCAACAAATGTATAAGTGTGCTTTACACAATTGATCTATGTATTGTGATGAATTGTATGAGCCCCAATAAATTGATTAAAAAAATCTATTAAGGACTTCAGAGTGACTGATGGGTTTGAACCACTGGCCTTATTATTGCAACTCAATGCATAACCAACTAGTCACTATGGGGCCATGCACAGCTTCCTTTGAAAGTCCCTTGCAACCTAATTCTTTTTCAAATACTTCCTGTCTTTCCTGTAATTTTGGATCTGAATTATTCTCATATTTAAAACTGGGCTGAGAAATTAATAAATTTTAAATGAATAGCTGAAAATATAGTAGAATACCATATCTAAGAAACCAGAGATGAGTGCAATTATCTAAATCAATGCCACAAATGACCCCAGAACAGGCCTGAAAACCAAGACACCAAGGAAAATGTGTTGTTGCTGAGCTGTGTAATCTGTAGACTGCAGTGCGGTTGCTCCGTATTATACAAGTTGTCAGTAGAAAGTCTCAAAAAAACCCATATATAATTTGAAAATCATGAACTATGAAGGTGAAAAAGGAGTTTGGTATGCAGTAGTCAAAATATAAAGGGCTCTTGTGTTGCTGTGGGTTAGATATTGAGCTGCTAACTGTAGGGTCGGTGCTTCAAACCCACCAATGACTTTGTGGGAGACAAATGAGACTGAGAGTCAGAATGAACTCTGTGGCAGTGGACTTGGGTGTGGAGAGGTAAGAATTAACTCAATGGCAGATGACATTACTTCTAAACCTGTCCCTTTGATCTACCAAGGCCCCAATTCTTACTCTAGTGTGTTAGTCTGGGTAAACCAGAGAAACAAATCCACAGTAACCCATATATGTATAAAAGAGAGTTTTATATATAGGGTAAGTGTACATTCAGAAAGCATCCCAACCCAGTCCAGTCCAAGCCCCTAAGTCTGACTTAGTCCATATGTCTGACACCGATCTACAAAGTCCTCCTCAAACTCACAAAACACACACAATGAAGCTGGATCACAGGAGGATCACAGGCTAGTGGGCAGAAAGTCTTTGAATCCAGTGGCAGTGTAAGCATCTCAGCGCTGGCAGGGGTCTCCATGCAGCTTCTCCAGCACCCAGGGCGGCATCAGGGAAAGTCCATGTGGCTTCTCCTCAGGGATGTCTCGCAGGAAGTAATCCTTGCCAGCTAAGGCATCCTCACCCTGTTCCGACCATCAGAGAACAAGAGACCAGAGAACCAGAAGGGCGAGGCTCATGGCGCCATTTCTCTCTTCACCCTTCAATTAATCCCACATGTTTTTATCATCCAGGTTGGCACAATAAGCCTTAATATCTCATCTAATGACACTTGAAAAGCTCAGATGGGAATAGAAGAATGTGGTGAATATTTAAAATATACAAATTGTTTCAAGATCTGTTTTGTAGTTTAGTTTGGTAAAGATGGGGCAGTATTTGATTTAAGGTAGCTGAGATGCTAGCAGGGAGGGCCTGTGTCATTGAAAAGCTGTGCTGTATGAGATTTTCAATGGCTAATTTTTCAGAAATTGATCGCCAGACCTTTCTTCTGAGATGCCTTGAACTTGGAGCGTCTTGATTCAAATTCTCTAAGTCATTGCCATAGAGTCAATCCTACTCATAGTGATTCTATAGAACAGAGTAGAAGTAGCCCTCTGGGTTTCCGAGATTGTAACTCTTCACAGGAGTAGAAATCCTTGTCTTTCTCCCAAGGAGAGGCTGGCATTTTCCAATGCATAAACACGACACCACTTAGCAGCTGAAAATGTGAGAGTATGAAGACTGAGTAAGCAGTAATAACCAAGAACGAGAAGATCAGCTTGAAATGATTGAGAAGGTCAAGTTGACGAGAGTTGATGTTTGATTACATGGGTGTGGAAGAAAGGGGAAGACTTTGAGATCATTTTCCATCTCAATCTGCCCCCTCCTAAATTTGCATAACAGATATCCTGAGGGGAAGTATACTTTGGTCTAACATGGTCAATGCTCCTCTTACTGTTTCTTTGTCCTTAAACCCTATAGGGCACCGTAAAATGATCTGACAATCTCATGACCCTATATATTGATACATTTGGCATCTTCTCCTCTGTTGACTCGCATATTAGAATTGGGTAAGTGAGTTATTTATGTATTCTGGCTACAAAACCTTGCTTGCTTACCATCCAGGAACTTTTGACTCAAGTTTTCAAATTGCCCGTTGTAATGTTGAAAATTACTTGGCTCTCATTTGATCCAAAAATGTACATCATTGGAAGACAAATGATTAAGCAAAGCAGGACATATATTTCTGTCATTTTTGGGATCTGCAGATGCAACAATTTTAGAGTCTCAAAGAGCTTAAATTTTTCACCATCACTGTTATTATTTATGACAGCAAGAAATGTATGTAGAATTTGGAACAAATTCTGTTATATCTGTATTGTTCTGAACAAGATCAGCCCTATTGGAAAACACGAACCAATTGAAGTCAAGCAAACAATGAGAGACGTCTTTCGTGATTCATTACATTTCAAAAAAGAAGTTAATTTTGGAATTTTCTTTAGGAATTCAAAAGCCCTTATCTTTTATCATCTGTCAACTTTCACTTTTGAACTCTACTTCATTGTTACCATTTTATTATGTCTATATATACAATTAAGTCACTTAAAAATTTGATTTTACCATAGAAAATAAATTTAAATAATTTAAAATAGATAAAATGTATAAAACAAGTAAAATTAAAAAATAAAAACGACAATTAAATTTGAATATTAACAAAAATGCATTTTTACTTGTTAAGTAAAACATTATTTAGAACATAATTTTCTACCGTAAGTCTGAGATAATCAAAAGACATAGTGCCTACAAGTCAATTGGGAATCAGTTATTCATTTGTTGGACCATGTTTATTGTCAAACCCTGCACTGATCTCCGCTATGATTGTTCATCCTGGAATAATACTTTAAAACTTGCACATCCACCTTAGATACTTCATCATCCTAGTGATTTGGGTTACCCCTGATACCCAGAGTGGGTGAGAACAATTTCAAAAGCACGATAAAAATGTCAGGATTTACTTAATCTGAGGATTTTTGGTGGTGGGGGGGGTGTCATCGTGAGTCATGTGATTTCAATATACAATTTTTGGTCTGTCCTTAAGTGGTCGACAAGAGAAGACTGAATTAGTGAAGTTATACCTTAGTGGTCCAAAGTGAAAACAAAAATATAATTGTTATTGTACAATAAATAAATAAAGTGTTCACTTTATGTCTCTGTGGACTTGTTCAACTTCCATAGTTAAAGATATGTGCATAATTGATGTAACAATCAGCATCGGTTCTTGATGAGCTGGTTTGTTTTGTGAGTCTTAACATTTTCAATCAGTATCTTAAAGGAGTTAGTCTTCAGGAAAATGAAAAATGAAATGCATTCATAAAATGTTAATTTTCTAAATATTTATTTGTTTTTGGAATTGCTTAATTTTCTTACATAGAGATACATAATTATTCAGATAGAATATAAATGTCATGCTCTGGTAAGCTACTTTTATTCCTTTCTTGGAAGACAGCTTTAGAAACACAATGTTACAAAACAGAAACACTTGTTTGAGAAATAAATATTGAACTATGCATCCTCTAAATGTCTCAAATACTGTGCTGATTAACGCATAGAGCATAGCGTAGAGGGTCTCCTGAATTGCAGTGGGCTCAGTATTGGGTTGCAAACTGCAAGGGTGACAATTCGCACCCGCATCCTGCTCTGTAGGAGAAGGATAGGGCTACTGCCCCTGTGAACAGTGACAGCCCGGAAACGCCAAAGACCACTCGACTCTGCCAGACAGTGTGGCTTTGAATCAGAATTGGATCATCCGGTGTGATTTTTTGCCTCCATTAAAACAAACGTTAAACATTTACATTAAACTTTGGTTAACCCAGAAAGTGCCCAAGCTTATTAGTCACAAAGTTCTTTCCAGCCCTCCTCCCTTCCTTCTCCCTTTTCTTTTACTCTCCCTCTCCTTTCTTCCTTCTTTCTTCTTCCACTATTTCTTTCTTTTCCAAAAATATTTTTGTGGAGACTCCCAACCAACATTTAATGGAATGCACTTTTTGTGTGTGGGACAGGGTCTAGAACATAATGTCCGACACAATAGCTACGAGATGTGGTTATTTAACTTTAAACGAAAAGTCAGATTTCACTGTCTTAAGGATATGTTAACTACACTTTCAATTTTGATGGCTGAATTTGAAAAATAGTCAGTTGTTAAAAGAGAAAGCAAGAGAAAATCTTTTTCAGAGAGAAGAAATAAACTCGTTTGCAGGGTAGGGGAAGAGTCACTTCGAGGGAGCAGTTGGTAACATAAAAGAGAAAAGAGGTCATTGAGGGAACATTTGAAGAAGGTCGTGGTTAAGAGCAGAGGAAAGAGAGCTGAAATCGTGACATGGACAACTGGCCGGCAAATAACACCAACAATAGCAAGGATTCTGAACTGTCCCCTACTTTACCTCTCACTCTCACTCAATGAGGAAGAAATTGTGGAAGGAAAATACCAAGACTGGCAGAGAGCTGCTCTGAGAAATTATTTTCTTTTCTTTCAGGGCTCACAAAAGTCGACAAAATTAAACGAAATAAAGAAATACATACAGAAATAGAGAGGCAAGGGGTGCATATGTGGTCCAATGGGGAAATTGCATTATGAACCAATAATATTAGTCAAAATACATACATGCAATGTCCAACAAAAATGAGAGAAAAGCAATAAAAATTAAAAACCATAGGTAAAACACGACATTAATCACCAGGCAGGCTACCTTATCCTCCGTGACTTGACAACAGTGAGCGAGCTTGGGTGTATATGTAAATAAATATGTAAATATGTAAATCAATTTGTGTGCAATAGGGGAAAGGTGAGTGTTTCCAAATATCTTGATCGATTGCTTGAGAATGAGTCGTGACCATTATTTGAAGTACATAGATGCTGAAGGTTTGGTGTTGAAAAACTAGAATTAAAATTCTTGCATTTTCAAATTCCTTTTATTTGATATTACATACAGTGATGAATTACACACCATTATAAAAAGATGATGTCATGAGTCCCAATTGATAACAAACAGTTCAATGTGTAAGTTAAAAAGGAAAGCACATGGATAACTCATCCTTAGAATACTGTGAGACTGGGCTCTCTGGAGAAGCAAAACCAGTGGTGTGTGTATATTTATATTATTTTTATCTCTCTCTATCTCCATATCCAAATATATGTTTATATTTATATTTTAAAAGTGTCTCACACAGTTGTAGAAACAGGTAAAAATCCAGTTCAGTTCAAGGTTGTGGCTCAAATATTGAGCAAGAAGCTTTTCCTGACTTACATAGCTGCTGAGATTGATGAACTAGCAAGCAGGAAGACCTTATCTGGTGGATACAAAGGCAGATGATTCCAAGAGAGGCAAGTCAGATGTTGGGTTCTGATGGCTCCCAGGGTTGGTAGGCACCATGGAGGGCCATTTGCTCAAGTCCAAAGAAATTTGGCTCAAGACCAATGAGCCAGATGCAAATACAGACCAGCAAGAAGAAAGACGCTCTCCACAACATCTATTTATATAGGAATAGGCCACACCTCTAAGAAGATGTCCCTTTAACTGATCTCCACCCAATCTTACAACTGCTTGACCGCTCATAGCAAATGACATCATGGAGTCGATTACACCATGGTAGATCATGTGAAGCCTCGACGGCCAACCGGCTGACATTCCTAGTCAAGTCAAGTTGAAGTCAGAGCTAAGAATAAGTGTGAAGGATGTGATATAGTTACATCCTTCGTCACTATCATGGAAAATATTTCTCCTAGTCAGGACAAACGATGGCTGCTAAATGTAGGGGGTGAAGTTTGCTAATAGAATATTTTCATGATCTTGAAATGTCTCCCCACAGACTGCTGACTCATTGTAAGGTGGTGGTGGGGAAAGAAACAAAAACCTTGTTCTTCTACAGTGGAGAAATCAGGTCACATGATGACTCCAAAACATCCACTGCTATCGCGGTGATTCCAGTCTAGAGCAAACCAGCAGCACTGCCCTCTGGAGGATTCTCAGGCTATAAGTGGTCATGGAAGCAGAAAGCCTCCTCAGGTCCCTGTAGGCAAGTCGGAGGTGGTGGTTTGGAACTGGGGACCCTGTGGCTACCGCCCAGCATGTGACCCACCACACCACATGACACTCACTCCCTACCACCAGTTCTGTGGCTACCGCCCAGCATGTGACCCACTGCACCACATGGTGGCACGCACTCCCTCCCACCAGCTTGTTTGTTTTGTTTTGATTGAGAATGTGACTATTTTTTACAGCACAGACAACATAATCCAGAATGGTAAATAAATTAATTCATCGACACTTAAATGAAACATATTTAATGATTACAAAACTATCTTAACCACATAAAAGTAAAAACATTGAACAACTATGAACAAGATTTTTTTTTAGGGCACACAAATGCCCTGGCAGCAGGTTCCAACAACAGCTAAACTGGCGTGTCTGCAATGATGAGTTAGAGAGACAGGCGGAGCTCCACACAGGTAAAGCAACTAACAAGGCGACAGGCAATCACGCAGTTAGGACCCCCGGTGAGGACCCTCGGACACCCAGTTATGACCTCCAGTTTTCACTGCAGGGCTTGCACACAAAGAAAAGTGACATCATGAGGTGCACAGAATGCCATCTGTGCAGTTTTCTCATCAATAATGTGTTCCCTCTGTCTAGCTCCACGGGAATATCATAAAAACAAACTGCTGCATGTTTTATTAAACGGATATAGACGTTAGGAGTGTATCCTTTAAAATGCCAATATCATATAGAAAGAGAGACTGTGGAAATATTTCAGATTAAAGGAGGTTAAATAAATTGTGACAACTGAAAACTATAAACCTGACTAGATCCTGTAGCAGAGGGAGCAATGGTGCTATAATAGACACTACTAAATCAAGACCTAAAACTGCAATATGGACAAAAAGATTAGATGAAATGTCCTTTAAATGTAAATATGTGATGGTAATAACAGTACTGTGATTTTGTACCTGACTATCTCTAGTCAAAGAAATAGTTATGGAAGTATTGGCAGGGAAAAATCATAGCCATAACTTACTCTCGGTTTGGTTGCAAGGAAAAGAAGCACAGCTACTTCTCACTTCTCAATATTTCTTATCTGACATTTTGAATTTATGACAACAATGAAACATCTACGACCTGACTATTTTATGCATTAGAAATACGCATGTGGCAATAATGAATGATGGTGTACAAGAGCAATGTACAAGAGTCATGCTGGCTGTGATACTTGAGGTTATGTGTCAGCTTAGCTGGGTGATGATTCTCAGTGGTTTGGCAGTTAAGTAATGATGAGATTTGGCAGTTATTTAATGATGTAATCTTAAAAGTTTTGTGATCTGTTGTAGTTAACTTTCATTTTCACATAATGCCAATTTTCAAATTGCCTGACCTTTGAAATCTAACTACGCCATGATGAAGCGAGGGTATATTTTTAAGTATAATCATTGATAGATAGAGGAATCTACCATCCCCAAGTTCACTACCGTGGAGTGAACTCCAGCTCATAAGAAACCACTGAACAGAGTATAACTGCCCTTGGGGTTTCAAAGACTATGAAGCTTTACAGCAGTACTTAGCCTCATTTTCTCCTCTGGAGAAGCTTGTGGGTTGGAACCACTTGCATTGCAGTTAGCAGCCCAACAAGAAAGCAACCATGCCACCTAGTTTCCAAAGACGGATGCATGGATTGATGAATAGGTGAGTGTAATAGTCAAGGTTTATTGTGCCAACCTGGCCAATGAACACATGTAGGATTAATTGAAGGGCAGTTTAATTGGCGGGTGGAGAGATAAAGGCGTGGTGAGCCTTGCCTGTTTGTTTCTTGTTCTCTGACTGTCAGACCAGTGTGCAGCTGCCTTAGCTAGTCTCTGCCTCAGCTGGCAAGGCTCATGTCCTGTGAGGCATCCCTGAGGAGAAGCCACATGGACCTAACCTGATGCAGCCCTGGGTGCTGGAGAAGCTGCGTGAAGACCCCATGCCAGTGCTGAGATGCTTACATGCTCACTGATTCCACTTTCCTCCTGTAGTCAGCATCATTGTGGGTGTTTTGTGAGATGGAGGAGGACTTTGTAGATCAGTGTCAGACATATGGGCTAATGTAGGCCTTAGGAGCTTGGACAGCACTGGATTGGGGGGCTTTCTTAATGTACACTTACCCTAGATATAAAACTCTCTCTTCTAAAATATGAGTGTCTATGAATTTTGTTTCTCTAGTCTACCTAGACTAACTCAGTGAGATAGATAGATAAGAGATAGATCACAAAAATGATGTGACAAAGGAAATGAGTAAATTAATAATAGTAAAATGTAGGTAAACAGTAGATGGGTATTCTTTGCAACATCTTGTAATTTTATAGTTATTGTTAATAAAAATTATTTTTAAATGTTTAGAGAAAATAGGAAAGAATAAAGACAGAATGTTAATTGCATTAAAGATCTATAGAGGTAGTGAGATTTGAAGTTAGGTTAATGGAGGTATCCAGTGGTGAGATAAAAATGATTTAACAACTCATTCACTGTCCTAATGACCATTTTAAATGTTAAAAAAATATATACTAAACGGCCATTTATTATTTCATAAGTTAATACTTAAATGAGAACAATGAAAGAGGTACACCAAATTAGATTCTAAGTTTTAAAATATTAATGAAAAAATATTAAGTAATACATGGCCAAAATAAAACTGTTATTTAAGGTATTTCCATATCGATACTTGACTGGCATCCTTGTTCACAATATTATTCACTTTTATCCAAGCCTCATCAGCTGTGCGGTTTATCCTTAACTATCTTTTCACTGTCGGAGTAGGAGTCCATTCCTTTAGGAGTAGGCCAATTTGACAATAATTACTGTGTTTGATAATTAGAAACAGACAATTTCTCTTCTCTGAGTATATTATGCTCCTGTTTGAAAAACCCCTTTCTGCTTAGGCTGAACATACAGAAATTGTTCTGACAATCTTTTTAGTTCTTTGAACATTTCAGGAATTGCATAATTCACTCATAATATTGGGTTGGAATTTGGGCATAACACAGGCCAACACGAAAGACAGGTGTCAACCCCTGGCTGTTTGGCACTGTTTCTCTTTATGTGATGATATGTTTCTTTACTGAAGTAATAAATGTGAGATATTAGAAATGTAGTATTTCCTCGAATGTATAATGAGTTTCACGAAACAAATATTAGAAGCACAGATCGATCTAATTTTTATACCTATGGATGGAAGGACCATTACTAAGGACACTTTGAGCAGATGAACGTTAGAAAGGAGTTGCTGTGTTGTTGTTAGGTACCACTGAATTGGTTCTGACTCAAGGACCACATGCAGAGCAGAACAAAGCACTGCACTGTCCTGTCCTCACTCTTGGGCCCACGCCTGAGCCCACTGATGCAGCCACGGTGTCAGTCCACCTGATCAAGGCCTTTCCTCAGGTCTCCAACCCTCCACTTTACCAAACATGATGTCCCTCTCCAGGAACGGTCTCTACTGACAATACACACAAAGTATGTAAGATGAAGTCTTCCCATCCTTGTCGCTAAAGAGCACTCTGGCCATATTTCTTTCAAGACAGATCGGTTTGTCCTTTTAGCAGCCCGTGGTATTTTTAATATTCTTCTCCAGCACCACAATTCGAATGCATCGATTCTTCTACAGTCTTCCTTGGTCGATGCCCAGCTTTCACGTGCATAGGAAGCAACGGAGCATATCACGGCTCGGGTCAGCCACACCTTGCTCTTCAATACTCCAAAGAGATCTTGTGCAGCAGATTTATCCTCTGCAACGTGTCTTTGGATCTCTTGACTGCTGCTTCCACGAGCATTGATTGTGGGTCCAAGGAAAACAAAATCCTTGAGAACTTCAAGCTTTCCTCCATCTTCATGATCGGTGCCGCTGTTGAGGATTTTGGTCTTCCTTGCACTGACTGAGTGGTCATCCATACAATAAGCTGCAGTCCCTGCTCTTCATCAGCAAGTGTTTCAATCCCTTCTCACTTTCAGCAAACACGGTTGTGTGTGTCATCTGCAGGCCTCAGGCTGTTAACGGTTATGTTGTTGGAAAAAGGGTTTTGCTATGAACAAGTCTCTGGTTTTGCAAATTCTATCATGAGCTCTCCAGCTGCATTTCTATTACCAAGTCCATATTTTCCAACTACTGTTCTTTCCTCTTTGATTCCAACTTTGCATTCCAATCACCACTAATTATCATAAAGAGTAAGGAATGTAAATTCATGATTTCCACATTGGACTGCTGTCCAGCCTCCCACTTTAGAATGAACCCTGATTACAAGGGCCGTTTTAACAGCTGGTTAGCTGAACTCAGTAAAACATTAGGTATCTCGCTTGCCAAACTGGTTCACACCAGCTGTATCCTACTACTCGAGGTATCACAATGATGATAGGACAAAGCCTGAAAAGGACTAGCAAATTTTGGAAAATAGTCTGTGGATGCAAATAATGCACATGAGACAGTATATGATCTTCCCCTTATCACTAGTTGTCCATTCATTTTGGTTGTCTTAATAGCAAGAAAATACAAGCTAAAGTAAATGTAAATACAGGTATAATAAGAAAATTAAAAACCTGCACATTAATACACCTCAATTAACAAATCACCAAAATGCCTTCTTCTTTTCTGCATTTCTGGGAGTTTTGTTATTAATAAGCCTTGATGGACATGAAAGATTATATCAAGCTTACAAATTTGTATGAGAAGAGAATTTTTTCCCAATCTGGTTAATGACTTTAATGACTGAATCTATTGCAAATGTTATGAAATGTGTTAAGGAATTATTTTTCATTGCAAAAATTAAGCCAGTTTTAAAAAACAATTTATATCTGTCCTGTTCACCACATTTTAATATCCATTTATGTCTGCCTTAGTTGCATACATTTTAGAGAATTCCCTCATTTTATTTTATATGAGATAAGAAAATATCAATACTATAAGTCAGTGGTTCTCAATCTTCCTAATGCCACAACCCTTTAATACAGTCCCTCATGTTGTGGTGACCCCAACCATAATATTATTTTAGTTGCTACTTCATAACTGTAATTTTGCTACTGTTAGGACTCAGGCAACCCCTGTGAAAAGGTCATTCGACCCCCAAAGAGGTCGCGACTCACAGGTTGAGGACCGCTGCTCTAAGAGAAGCATATCAAACTACAATATACACTCTTGGCTCCTTTAAGAATGTTTTCAAAAAGGAGACTGCCTCACATTTTTTTATATTGTGAAATATTTCTTTCTTTTTTTTAAATCATTTTATTGGGGCTCATACAATTCATCACAATACATAGATCAATTGTGTAAAGCACACTTATACATTTGCTGCCCTCATCATTCTCAAAATTCGCTTTCCTCTTGGGTTCCTGGAATTAGCTCATTTTCCTTTTTTCCCGTCCCCCTCTCTCCTCACTCCCCCCTCCTTCATGAATCCTTAATAATTTATAAATTATTATTATATCTTATCTTACACTGCCCAGCGTCTCCCTTCACCCACCCTTCTGTTGCCCATCCCCCAGAGAGGAGGTTATATGTAGATGCTTGTGATCAATTCCCCCTTTATACCCACCCCTTCCCTCCCAGTATCACCACTGTCACCTCTGGTCTTGAGGGGTTCATCTGTCCTAGATTTCCTGCGTTTTCAGTTCCCATCTGTACCGCTGTGCATCCTCTGGTCTAACCAGGTTTGCAAGATGAATGTGTTCATAAGTAAGTGTGGTGAAGAAGGCTGATGGTGCCGGGCTACTGAGACCTATAGCATCTGTGGTCTTAAAGGCTTGAAAGTAAACAAGTGGCCATCTAGCCCAGAAGCAACAAAGCTCACATGGAAGCAGCACCAACATGTGTGATCATGAAGGGCCGAAGGGACCAGGCTTCAAACACCAAAGGCGGGGGAGGAGGGGGGCGGGCAGAAATCATATCATCGTGAATGAGAGTGGCGCGTGATGGGGACCCAATGCCCATCTGTAGACCTCTGGACATACCTTGCAGAGGGGTAGTGGGGAGGAGATGAGTCACTCAGGGTTCAGTATAGCAATAATGAAACCCACAACCTTCTTCTAGTTCTTAAACACTTCCTCCCCCCAACTACCATGACCCCAATTCTACCTTGCCTCACATTTTTAAACTACTATTATGACAGATTTTAAAATGTGGGCTTATTTTCTTGTGTTAGATATCCATTCTGCAATCATCCATAGGAGTAAAAGCCTAACAGTAAAATCGATTCAACTCTCAACAAACTGCTTTGTAGAGCCAATGACGACCATCTCTAGTTAATTCCCCACCCAAAAGGGAAGGACAAAAAACCGCGTGTGATTTATAGAGCTCTTTTAATGGTTAATTACAATTTGTTTAGATACTGCTTTTTTTTTCTAATATCATCTTCTTTTGCTGTTTTCTGCTGAGCATTTAACTAAATGATAAACCATTAAATATTTAAAGTTCTTATTTTTGCATTGTAATGGCAGGAATCCAGTTAAGGAGGATGTTTGTCTCCCCAGCCGTGCAAGCAGATAATGCTTAATGTTGGCAGGTGTTGCTCCTACGGATTCTTGCCACTCTGCAGCGTGTTTCTGGATACCCATTGTTTCATGCTCCTACAGTTTCCATCCCAGTGACTAAGAAATAAAGTTTGTTAGTGGTTATCAGGGACAAGAGCCATGGAGAAACTGGGTTTTAGGTTATGGAAATAGAAATAACACATTGATTATGGGTAGAGTTTCATAGTCAATTATTGTAACTGCAGCCAATAAGTTGTATATCTGTATTGAATGAATTGACAAGAGTTGCATGACAGATATTTTTACAATGACAACAGCAACGAAGAGCAGCTGGTGAAATAGTTTATGTACAAAAAACACCTCTTACTCTGTCTTTTGGTTTAGAGATGTACAGTCTAGATGATCACGATTTAATGGGACATCCCAGACAAGTGGCCTGATAATCTCTTTGGTGCCTCTGTTCTATCTCCTCACTTTTTGTGCAGTGTTTGGGGTTTTAAAAGCTAAAAAGATACAGCAATCGGTCTCTGTTCACTAACATATGAAGAATTAGTGTTAGAAATGTGTAGCAATTACCTCCATGAAAAATAAAATTCTTTGTCATAAGCCCAGAAGAAATGGAATGGTGTTCAGCTACCATTCTGACTTAGTGCCATTGAGTCAATGAAGGCACACATTGAACCCCTGTGGATGTCTGAGACTCCTGTTTACAGGAGTCAAATAAACCAGTCTTTCTCAAGAGCAGGTGCTGGTGGTTTTGAACTGCTGACCATGTGGATTGAAGCCCAACACTTAACCACTATACCACAAAAAAAAATCTGTAGAAGAATCTTGGTCAAAAGGGAGGAAATGCATAACCAAATGATAACTTTGTGGAATCGAGGCATTCAGGAGCTAAGACACTCGGTTAATACCCAAAACTATTGCCCTGAGATAATCTCTAAACTAAGAAAGAATAAGATAATCTCTAAACTAACAGAGAATGCCTGCCTGCCGTTATGTTCTTTGAAGAACTATTTATATGGGCTCAACCTAACAATAGCAATCTAAAAGGTTAGATCAGAAATTTGGGCGTAGTGATTTTATGCTAATGGGGGAGGAACTATTCCGAAAAAGAGGATGAGAAGGGTGCACAAATTGAAAGATGTAATCTCTGTCACTGAACTTGTACCTAGAACTTGTCAGATTGCTGTATGGTTTTGCTCTGTGTTCTCAGCAATAACAACAAATGTAAAATATTTTCAGCTGAGTTATGCTGAATGAAAAATGTATTCAGCTGTGTCAGTTTATACTGGCAGGAAAACTTCAACTGTAGAAATTCTACTCCAAGGAGAATGGCCAGACCCCATCCCAGAGGCCAAGCTAAGCCTTGAGTCAACAGACCAGCATGGGGCAGCAAAGTAACAGAGAGGAGGACAGGGCCAGGCCCCAGCTGATCCCCTCTGCAGGCCTCCTCCCCAGAGGAATGTCATACACAGGACAGCATGGAAAATAGAGCCCCCGGAAAGTGGCAGGTCTGCCCAGACCACCCGGGTGCAAACTAAGAGAGAACGAGAGAAAGAGAGAGAGTCGACCTCATCATGACCCACCAAGTCCTGGGGATGACATTCCTGTTTGGAGCAGCCAATGCACAGAGAGGACCAGAGGGCTGGCCCCACCATATGACACTGATGTACCCTCACCAACCTATAGCGCTATGGGGACAGCACTGGAGACAATGTGTAGAGTGTGCCCTGTCTGTACCACGCACAGTGGGGCAAAACGTGAAGGGAGTGCAACATGAAGCAAAGTAACCAAGTCCCCGAGAAATCCTGAAAATAGACCTCTGACTCCAGGGACAGGGCTTGACACCTCATCAGACCCATATGGAAACCATGCATAAGGGTCAGCAGACAAACCTGGACCTATTTATCTTTTTTTTTTTCTTTCACTCTCTATCTACATTAGATTGGCAGGAGGAGGGCATGATATGGGAAAGGAGGGGATGGGGAGGGGAAACAGGGAGCCAACAAACTCATGGATAAGGGAACAACAAGAGATCTAAAATTAATAGCAAAGAGGGCGTATAATGCCTGGTGGGTTTTGATCAAGTGCATTGTATGTAAGAGGGATTACTCAGAGCCAATGGAAGATTATAGTGGGGCAGGAAAAAGGTGAAAGGAACTAGAGGAAAAGCTATTTATAGAGGTACAGCTATAGGCATGTAGATGGGTAAATATATTAATTTATAATGATAGGGATAGAGGTCAGTGTGTGTGTATACACACACACACACACACACACATATATATATATTAATATGTTATGTGTTAAATAACAGAGGGACATTAGGCCTCTACTCAAGGCCTTCCTAAACATAGCACTTTGTTCTAATATCCTAGCACACTTTGATACTCACCTTCCCGACATGACCCCTGAGGACAAAATGGGTGCATAAGCAAATGTGGTGAAGAAAGATGATGGTGGCTGGCTATCAAAAGATATAGCATCTGGGGTCTTAAAAGGCTTGAAGTTAAACAAGTGTCCATCTAGCAGGGAAGCAAATGTGTCCACATGGAAGAAGCACACCAGCCTGTGTGATCATGAGGTGTAGAAGGGTCAGATAGATATCAAAAAATCCAGAACAAACAATTATATCAATGCAATAGAGGGGGGTTGGAGTAGAGATCTAAAGTCCATCCGTAGACAATTGGACACACACACAGAAGGGTTACATGGAAAGGATGATTCAATCAGGGTGCAGCGTAGCACTGACGAAACACACAGCTTTCCTCTAATTCCTGAATGCTTCCTCTCCCCCACTACCAGAACCCAGTTCTACCTGATAAATCCAGCTAGACCAGAGTACACACATTGGTACAGAGAAGAACTCATGAGATACGGAATTCAGGACACATAAACCCCTCAGAAGCAATAGTGGGAGTAGTGATACCATGATGGTAGGGGAATAGTGGGGGGTGGAATGGAGGGGGAGAAAGGGAGAACTGATCACAAGGTTGGCTAAGAGCAACCCCCAGGGGGAAATAAAAGATATGTGGTGAAGGGAGGCAACAGACTGTGTAACATACAAAATAACAATGTATAATTGATAAAGGATTCACAATGGTGGGAGGTGGGGCAGGAAGAGAAGCTGATATCAAGGGCTCAAGTAGAAAGAAAATGTTTTGTGAATGTTAATGGAAACATATATACAAGTGTGTTTAATATGATTGAGTGATGGACTGTTATAAGATTTGTAAGAATACCCAATAAAATGATTAATAAAAAAAATTAAAGGCTTCTCCTAAAGGAAGATATGTCAAGTGGGAATCTGTGCTGTAAATCGGTCCCAATATACTAGATATACAATCCATTTTAGCCAAGGACCTTGATTGGAGCAGAAATAACTCATGAAATTTAGGAAAAGACACTAGTTCAAGTTGTGTTCTCCTCACTGCAGTCCCAGACAACCACAGGGAAGATATGGGGTAAATTGGATACCCAAAATTGGGGGAGATAAAGGCATGAAGTAGTTGGCTTACAAACTTTCATAGATAGGGGAAAAAATTCACAGGATTATAGGGTTAAGGTATAGGTGTTACTTAATTGCAATTGTGAAGCTAAGAATTGTATACAGGTGCCAGGTTGGCAAGGGGTGGATTGAGTTAGTTAATTGTGCCAACCTGGCTGATAATCACATGTGGGGCTAATTGAAAGGCGGAGGGATAAATGGGTGGTGAGCCTCACCTTTCTAGTTCTCGGGTCTCTTGCTTTGTGATGGTCACACCAGGGTGCAGCTGCCTTAGCAGCTCCCTGCTTCAGCTTGCAAGATTGACGTCCTACAAGACATCCCCAAGGAGAAGCCACATGGACCTACCCTGATGCAGCCCTGGGTGCTGGAGCAGCCATGTGGAGACCCCTGCTAGTGCTGAGATGCTTATTCATTTACTGACTCAGCTTTCCTCTTGCAGTCAGCATCATTGCCTCTGTTTTGTGAGGTGGAGGACTTTGTGGACTGGTGCTGGGTAAATGGGTTAATTTTGGACTTGTGGGCTTGGGCAGCATTGGGTTGGGATGTTTTCGTGATGCACATCTTCTTTACATAAAACTTTCTTATACGTGAGTTGCTGTCGATTTGTTTCTCTAAAGAACCTAGACTAATACATGGGGTAAGGCAACCATTTTTTAAAATATTCTCAATGGGATTCTGAATTGTGTCTCCTTTTATGAATGTACTTGTTGAAAGGCCACCCAGAGAGATGGAAAGGAACTAGAAAAGAGGTGGAAGGGTGGGAGACTGGGAGGCCTTATGAACTGTGACATGTTCAGTTTCAGGTGATTTACATATAAGAAGCAAGAGATCACATCTGTGTTTGCCTATGAAAATGTCACACTTATTTAGCCAAGGATACAGCACTTCAAAAAGAGGGAGATGCGTACCAGTGCAGAAACCACTACACTGTAATACTGAGACAAATAGATTCCTCGGGTAGTTGTTTAATAAAGTGTAACAATACAACCCCATTCACTTCATTTCGGTAGGTACGATGACAAGAGCAGGCTATGCACCATGAGAGAGGGGAGCAGAGGTTTGGAGGTGAAGGCAAGGTCTCCTTTAATTACCGAGGCAAAAGGATGGGGAACGAAAGGACAAGAGGCGAAATTCCACAGGATTTAACCTCCAGAGAAGTGAAAATGTCTACAAGTTGAAATTTAGAAAGCAAAGTTAGACAGGGCTGATCATGCAAACCACTGTAAATCTTAAAGACACGAGACTTTACCTTAAAATAATGAGGAGCATTGACAGATTGGGGAAATCGTTCAAGAAAGACAAAGCACGGGAATAGGATTGCTTACATGTGTAGGAATGAGAATGAATCCTGATCCTGCGTCTCCCGAGCAAACCGGTAGATTGCCCTACCCGGCAATTGGCACTTAGCTCAGCGTGGACTTTCCTTGGTAGTTGAGGCAGTGACAGTAGAACAATAACAATAGTAATGGTGTCCTTCTGTTTAATGTGAAATCTGACGTCTGAACAAGTTAAACTATCTCAATATCAGAGCTAGTAACAAAATCATAATCCATCCTCCCCAAACTTGGGTCACTTCTGCATCTTAAAAGCTGTTTGGGACGTCATATAAGTTTCATACTCTTACAGAACCAGGCACAATAAAAAAGATTTTCCGATGAAATAGGGGTTGAATTTATATGGCTTTGGTTCAGAATACAAATCAATAAATTAAAATCTCATAAAAATTTCCATTGAGAATCATGAAAAAACTTTACGCTGCAAAGGTATCTAAGAATGAGATATGCTGCTTGGTAAGGTAGCAAGTTATCTGCCAATGATAATTTTAATATTGGACATTTTACTCCTTAGGATACTATAGCAAAGGATTTTACTTGGCAAGTAATCAGAATCATTTGGGGAGGTGTATAAAAATGAACATCTCTGTTTTGTCCCTAAATTGGCATGCAAAGCCATTTTTAAAAGCAATTTAAGCACGGGGAGTTTCAGTTACATTAGACTTTGCTCCAGGCTCAGAAAAAAGAAGGAAAAAAACCCACTATCATTGCTCTTGGAACTTGATAGAGCCTATCTTCAGTTTAGATTAGTTATACTAGTTAAATACCTCTATACAACATTAGAGTTGCATGCAGCTCTAGGCTCCATATCCTTAGTTACATGTTTATTTGCCTTAAAAATAATAATAAATGAAATTCCCAAAGAGATTCTGGGGCAAAAAGAGAAGTGCAATGATGGCAGCATAATTTTTGAATTTTCACACATCCTTGCTTCCATCACACACACACACACACACAACCTCAAAAGAATAAAGAGGTAGCAAAAAAATTCAGGAAGCAAGCTGTCATAAATTAACACTAAGAAAAACAATGTGAAAAAGTACTTTGTGCAGTTGTGAAAGTTATCGGAGCCTACATGCCCTCTAAACTGTTAGGAAAACTAACTTCCGATGAACATGAACAACACAAAAGTATTCAAGTCTGAAAGTTGCTTTAAGAACAAAGGAAAGAAGACACTATATTGGTCTTGCTGTTGTAGTTTAATTAACTGAAATCTGGCATAAGCAATATTTGGGGTAAATGTAACCCCCTAACACAACCAGTAATTAAATTCCCAATCATTCTGTAGATTTTGCCTTTTACAACTACAAAATATTCTTAGCTTACAATTTTCTAGCAAGGCTCCAATAAGGTCAGGGAGAAAATGCTTGTCAAGCTGAGTAAATAATTCTGAAGGGAAAAAAAGATGATGAGTAAATAACTGCACACTTTGAATTACATTCCTTCAAGTCACTGTGACTTCCCCACCCTGGGGAAGCCATAATCTCGGACATTTCAGGCCATAGTTGATAAAAGGCAAAATGCAGAAACAAAGCTCTGAGACCCACAGGAAGAGACAATGTGACCTTTCCCAGCAGCAAAAGGATGACCACTCTGCTCATTGCCTAATTTTACTCTGCTCCTTCCACCACGCCACCTCCCTCCGCCCCCCCTTATTCCTACCAGGGAAGACCTCAAGACGGGTGTAGTGGTTTTCCTGGTTTTTTATCTTTGTACTGCAGTGACTCACCAGGAATAACAAGAGCTTGACCTGCAGATGGTCCCCCCCAACCCCCCAACATTGGACCTATCTTGACCTGTTTCTACAAGCTCTTTAAAGAGCTCAAGCCCTATATTTCTTGCATCCAAATCACTGTTTATGATAATTCAGTTGATTAGAAAACCAATTCATTAGATATATTTCCATACCATTTCCTAGCTCACACTGGGAAGCTGGGCCCTGGCCCATGAAATAGGGCAAAAGTCAAGAGACCCCATGGATGAGAGCCAAGGACCTGAGAACCATTCCTGCCAACATGTCTCAGAAGAAGTGCTGTGGACCGAAGAACTCTACCCTTAATATTTTGTAGCCTGTAAGCTTCTCTAATAAACTCCCATAAGTGTGAGTATTGCCTGTGAGGAAAGGGTCACCATTGCCCTGGATTGTCAACCCCAGCAGGTAACTAGAGGGTTGTGAGTCAGATGGTTGGGCTCAGAATAGGGGAAGGAAGTTGGAAGGTGGAGGCATGTCTGAACTATGCCTCATTAAAGGCATCACTGGGTAGATGTGGAGTGGGATTTAATTTCTCCCTTCGATAGCTGGACGAGTTCAAACATACTGTATGCTCACATCTCTGTGTATATTCTTTCTCCACTAAATTAACAATAGTGCTTGCTCAAATAGTGTAATTTGAGTCATTACAACAAATTATCTTATATAAGGGAGTAGTGGGGCAGGCTAGTTTGAAGTGAGAGAAGTTATGTGGACACCCTAACTTGCAACTCATACCCTGAGAGGATAGAAGCTGGTTTAAAGTAGTGCTGATGGGTCATATAAAAGCTCTAGCTTGTGATTGGTCTAAACTGAGGGGATCCCTATGAACTCCCTAACTTTCAACTGGTCTAGATAATGGGAAACTAAACCAGTGGATGTTGGTCACTTGAGAAGAACTGAATGTATTAGTATCTGGGGACTGGAATGGCCAGGAAAGGGAAGCTGAGTCTTCCCAGGTTTGATACCCCAATTTGTTATTCATAGGAGTGTTATCCAGTACAATAACTAGCAACATGGGAAAGCATGGAATTATGGAAGAGACAAGATATGTGGGCAAGGTATTCAAAATGGCTAGTTGAGTCTGATATCTGTATGGTTACTTGGTCTTTGGATTTCTGGGTGGTTATGCCATTTGGTATAATCTATAAGTAAAGGGAAGCTACTTTGGGTAAGTACTCTTTTTAATTTTACCAGCATTTTGTAAGTGTCTTGTATTTGTGACTTGAGCAGATAGCTGGATGTGGCTACCAAAATAGGTCTCAGCTACTGGGTGGAATCTTCATCCAAGTAGTCTTATGGCTGCTTGGAATCTTAGGACCACCTGTGATAGAACCAACATATGTCACTTTGACCTTGGGACAGTGATGTAAATTCTTTGAGCCTCCGTTTTCTCATCTTAAATTGAAAGTACTAACTGTAATAACAGAGCGTTATCATTGGACTTGAATGCACATGAAATACTGAAGGTAGTATCAGAAACAAGTTCGCAAAAAATCCAAACTCATTGCCATCAAGTCAATTCTAAGTCGTAGATACCATACAGGGCAAGGTAGAATTACTCCCGTGGGTTTCCAAGACTGTACTGCATATCTCAGAGCTGAGGGATAGCTTGGTAGCATAAATGTTTTCTGAGAAATTGCTACCCTGAGTCACGCTGTCTGCTACCCGTGTGTCTTAGTTTTCTACAGCTGCACAACGAAATGTCCCCAATGATGTATCTTTGAAGATTAAACACTGTGTTGACTTACAGTTTGGGAACTAGGAGTCTGAAATCAACCATATTAATTCTTTCTAGGGGTCCTAAGAGATAAACTTTCCCTGGTCTATCTGGAGAGAATCTAGAGTCTGTCGTCTACCCTTAGTGTTTGCTGTCTGGAGCCTAGTTGTCATATGGCAACTTTCTTCTTGGTATGACTCACCATGTCTGTCCTTCCTTTTAAATAAAACACCATCCAGAATAAATTACAAATGAGGGATACCCTACTGTGACATGACCTTTTTAATTTAACAGAGAATTTTTAAAAATCTAATTTCCAAAGTTATATCCAATGAACAGAAATCAAGAGTCTTACATGTGTTTTAAGGGGGCCACAATTCAATCCATGAGTTGAACAGTGCGTTTGTAAAGAGAACTCATTGAAAGAGGGCTTAAAGCAAAGAGATTTATACAGGCAATTTTATATAGTATTTGGGGGAGATTACGTGGGCCTATCATAAATCGATCCTGATCATGGGAAAAGTGGTAAGGGTATTCTTGAAGGTGACTACAGAAAAATCCAATGACATTGAAGTCCTCTCTGAAAATCTTTCCATATTTTAAAATGCTCAAGATGTTCCCAACTAACAGGGAAATAGTTACATTCACAGTTACATTCACATCATAAACTCTTTCTGAGAAAACACACAAAGGAAGTGGCAATTTGAAAAGAAAGATATCGCAGAGGTGAAGGTGTAATAAGAGAATGAGTCAAGGACAAATGGGTACTAACAAATTATTTTAATGCAAAAGTTAGAAAGCAAAAGTTTGGCATAAATATTATTGAGGTTATGTAGAGGTGAAAGAAATCAAGCCCTCCCAGAAAACAGATCATTTGAGAAACAATGTAAAAGGGATTTTGTGTTATGGATTACTGCAGATTAAGACTCTTAGAAAACAGTTACTATTAATTTTTAATTAAATCCACAACTCTTCTCCACCATTCTTTCATGTATTGAAGTTTAGCACCTTCCTTTTGCCCTCAAATCCTCAAGATTTCCATGTTACCATACTAGCCACTAGCACACCCTGCTCACACTGAGAATTCCACAAAGTTCCTCTCTACCATTCTCAACATAGAACCTCATCTGCCATGGATAATAAGGAGTAGTGAGCAAATCTTCCTTGACATGTAAATACCCATTGTATGGAGTGGCACAAAGGAATGACCTTCTAATGATGACATTTTATGCTAAGTGAGGGGTCATTAAAAAAACAACACATCAGCTTGCCTTATGTGCATAGGAAAGTTGGATAGGGAAAAAGGACGAAAAAATTGATGTATTTAAACCATGATGTTGGGAAAGAAGAGCAAGTACACAATGGGTTGCAAAAGAACTAGCAAATTATTCTTAGAATAAATATAACCACCATATTCTGTAGAAGTGAGGCTGTGAGGCCTCCACTTCCTTAGTTCTGCTCTCTTACATATAACAAATGTCTCCTTGAGACGAAGCAAATTTGAGGGAACAATAGATTTTCAAAGTAAACCACCATAGATCACTAAGTGATAAGATGAACCAAACGCTGAGACAACCTAAACATGTTAGTTTTTTTTTTTTTAATCTAAGGTCTCTGGCCTTCTAATTAGATCATCCTCACATTATGAAAGATGAGTGGAATCACTATCCAAATGGCAGTTGGATCTACAAATATGGGATGTAATATTTTCCTAGAAAATCTAAGGATGAAATTTCTCTCCATTTTTAATATGGTTGAATATGTCTTACATTAGAAATTTGAAATAGCTGAATAGACTATTTCAAAGGGTAGACGACAGGACAATGTATATTGTTATAATGAAATGTGCAAGGAACTGGAGTTAGGAAGCCATAAAGGATGAAAATGCTCAGCACATCTCAAGTGAAAATAATTTAGGAAAATGTTCAAGCTTCAAGTTGTAATATTGATGGATTATATAAGCAAAACATTGAATGATGCAAGAAGCATCATAAGATGGAAATAAAACACAGAGTAACTGTACCTAAAAGAATTAGTAGACCAACTACCATTTGGAGAAGTAGCATATTATCAAGGCCAATGTTATTGAAGGAAGAAGGCTATGTTAGACAGGGTTCTCCAGAGATAGCTATATACAACATAAGAAATAAACAGCTAATTAGTCTATAGAGCAATACAAATGGCTCAGTGCAATTCAGTTCTGTGAGACAGCTGATACTCTGGCAGTCCTTCAAGTCTTGAGGGCCGCTGTGTACAAGTCAAGGAAGCAGACAGCTGAGTCTTCTGTAGAGCAATTCAGGCAATCTAGCCACAGGCAGCAAAGAGCAAGGTTGGTCACCAACAGTCAGCCAGATGACAGGGTCTGATAGTCCCCAGCTCAAGAGATGTAAATTCTGATGCTGTGGCGAAGGAGGTCTTGAAGGAACCTCAAACCTCAGTGACACAGTCCATGGGTTGGGTATCCCACAGATAGTATAGCTCGCAAGTTGAGGCAGAGAACCAGCTAAGGCAGTCGCACACTGGTCTGATCATTAAAAAGCAAGAGACCAGAAAGGCAAGGCTTGCCAAGCCATTTATCTCTCTGCCTTTCAATTAATTCCACGTGTTCATTGGCCAGGTTGGCACAATAAACCTACCTACCACAAAGGCCAAGTTGTAATGAAAGCATTAGTGTAAAACAAGTCTCTAGGAATTGAAGGGCTACCAATTGAAATATTTCAACAAGCTGATGACAAACTGGAAGTACTCACTTATTCTAAGAAATTTGAAAGACAGCTACCTGGTCAACTGACTGGAAGAGATACCTTACCTTATCTGTGCCCTTTCCAAACAAAGGTGTTCAAACAGGATGTGAAAGTTATCAAACAGCATTATTAATAACACATGCAAGTGAAAGTTTGATAAAGATCATTTAAAAATTGTTTCAGTAGTACATCAATAGTGAGCTGCCAGAAACTCAAGCTGAATTCAGCAGAGGGCGTAGCACAAGGGATATCAATGCTGATATCAGATGAATCTGGGCTCAAATCAGAGAACACGAAAAAAAAATGTTTACTTGTGTTTCATTGACTATGTCAAGACATTCAACTCTATGGATCATAACAGAATATGGATCACCTTGAGAATGATGAAATTCCGGAACACGACATTACAGTCATGCAGAATCTCTATATAAATGAAGAGGCAGTCCTATGAGCAGAACAAGGGAATCGTGCAGGTTTCAAAATCAAGGAAGGTGACCATCAGAGCTCTATCTTTTCACCATACCTATGTAATCTGTCTACAGAATAAATAGTCCAAAAGGAAGAAGAATGAATCAGCACAACTGGAGGAAGGTTTATTAACAACTTGTGATATGCGTATGATATAATTTTGTTTTCAGAAAGTGAGGAGGACTCGAAGCACTTGATCAAAATAAAAGACTAAAGCCTTCAGTTTGGACTGAATTTCAGTGCAAAACTGAAACAAAACAAAGCAAAAACCCTCACTGCCATCAAGTGCACGTTGATTCCTATAGTGACCCTATCGCAAGGTAGAACATCCCCATAGATTTCCGAGCCTGTAAACTCTTTCTGCGGCAGCCTCATCTTTCTCTTGCAGATCAACGGACGGTTTCAAACTGCTGACCTGGCAGGCAGCAGCCCAACTCCTAACTACTACACCCTTAGGACTCCTCCTCACAACTGGACCAGTAGACAACATCATGATAAACAAAAATAATTGAAGTTATCAATGAATTACTTTTGCTTGGATCCACAATAAATGCACATGGAAGCGGCTATCATGTCGAAGAATATTGAAAGACCCATGAATTATAAACAAGTTTGTCTTTGAAGAAGTAGAACAAGAATGATCCTTAGAGCCAAGGGTGCTATAACTGTGTCTTGTGTCCTTTGGGTATGTTATCAGGAGAGACCAGTCCCTGGGAAAAAAACATAATACTTGGTAAAGTAAAGAATCAGCAAAATACAGAAAGATCATGAAGCAGAGAGATTGGTGCAATGGTGGCAATGATGGCTTCAAATGTAACAATTTGAGGATGAGGCACACCAGGCAGTGTTTCATTCTGTTGCACACAGGGTCTCTATCATTCAGAATTGTTCTGGCGCACGTAACAAAACAATAACAGAAAATTACATATTCTACGTGTAACTGAAATTCAGATGTCATAAGCATTTCTGAAGTACTACTAGGCTACACTCATTAGTACAATTTAGAAATATGAGGCCTAGGCTGAACAACCACACACGCCTGTGGTTATAAAACTTGACTATACGATTCTTTGGATTCTGCCTTCCCTGGAGAAGTTTTTAAAGATGGTCATGTGGAAATTACAGAAGGTGAATGTCTGAGGGCTGGCCATTGAAGCATTACTCTTGACAGGCTGGGGACAGTCATGAGTCTCCTGAGAACTCTGCACAGGTGCCTCATTGTCCTTCCTCAGTCTATGTCCTTGTGACAGTTTTCCATGTTGGGCTTCTGAGAACTCTGCACAGGTGCCTCATTGTCCTTCCTCAGTCTATGTCCTTGTGACAGTTTTCCATGTTGGGCTTCTCTCTAATCGCAAACACCAACTGTCAGGAGGCCTATTCAACAGAAAGATTCATCGCAAGGTTTCATTACCATTTCCTTTTATGCAAGGTCCGTCCTACCTTTTCTGAATTTGTGCTTTCTCACTTTCAATCACAATTCTCATCAGTTTTATCCTGTAAACAGGGGCTTAGTAATGACAAAACTTAACTCGCTCACATAAATATGCATGGAAATTGGCCCTGTTTCATAACAGCTGGTCTCACATCTGCCTTAAATTTCTCTTCTGGAAATTAGAGCTCATCACCACTCTTCTCTCCTCTGAATTCTGACTTGATGGCAGACCTGCAAATTATTAAGGAAACAAAATTATATAGCACTTGAAATGGCTAGTGTTACAGGGTGTAAAACATTCTTGGCATCTGTGTATATATTTTACTTCATTTCTTTTTGGGAGAGTAATTTTTATTGGGACTTCGTTAAGTTTGTGACAATTAATCAGCTTGGAAACAAATTTGTTGGAGTGCTGACAGCAATTTCTAAGTTTGTTTCAAAAATGGGGTCAAAATGATCATGTCTTATCTAATCTGAGGAGTTCCTGGGTGGTGTAAACATTTAAAGTCCTCCATCGCTAACTAAATATTAGTGTTTCAAGTTCACACGGAGGCTTCTCAGAATAAAGGCCTGGTCATCTACTTCTGAACAGTTGTAGCCACTGAAGACCCCATGGAGCTGCTCTGATAGCCATGGGGTCTCTATGAGTCAACATTAACTCAATTCTGCACTACTCACTGCTAAGAGAACATTCCTGTGTTTGTTCTCTATGACACTGAGATGCTGCAACATGACCCCATGAGCTCCAGCACACAGAAGGTGCCCTTCCACTGCCTGCTCAGCCATGGCACCACAAAGGATGAAAACCAAGTAATAATTTTCTCCGTAAAATATGAGTAAATAATCCAAGAAGCTGGACTATGTGAAGAATGCGGCACCAAGATTGCAAGAAGACTCGTGAACAGCCTGTAATTTGCAGACAAAACAACCTTTCTTACTGAGAGTAAAGAGGACTTGAAGCATTTACTGATAAAGAATAAAGACTATTGCCTTCATTCTGGATTACATCTCAATATGAAGGGGAAAAAATCCTCAACTGGATTAATAAGGAAGATCAAGATAAAGGAGAAAAAGTCTTTAGTAACTTTATGTTAGGGAAGACAAGGGAATATGGTCAGGGGATAATAAGCACAGGAAGATCTCCTCAGGAACATCTTGAGGATCTCCTCTAAGGGGGCTATTCTACACTTACTGGCAGTGAAAAATCAACGCAAAAGCAAAGTAGATCGATGTTTCTTCAAGTGGGATAACAGGAACGTCTGCTATCATGGCCAGCAGCCCGCGCCATTCCTGTGAGCCTCGCACCTCCCCAGCACAGACAATTTTTCCTGGTGCCTAAGGCAACCCATCCAGCTAAAACTTTCACCTCTCTGGTCTCGGGGATCCCTGTGTGGGTAGGAGACCAAGTAGCCACCTTGGTGCAAACATTCTCAGTACCCACACTACAGTTTATGGCATTTTTTTCTTTTTCTCTCCCATATGTCTCCATGTCCAATGCCCTTCCCCACATATGTCCCTCCTCCCCCATGTGGTACACATAGATGTGCAATAACACAACCAAAATGAGCAGAAACCTCCACCCACAAATCTATTTTACTTTATTCACTTTGATTTTCATTTCTTTGTTCTACTATATTACTTTTATCATTTTCTTCTAGTGCACTGCCACTTCCTCTTCCTGTGAAATCGTGCCCAATTGAGAATATGCAATCCCCAGACAAGAACAGGCAGGTCTATAGATTCAGGCACACCCACCCAAACAAGGGCTTCTTTTCTCTCTCAATCTTCTTTTTTCTTAAGTGCAAAGACACACCCACATTCATACTGCCATAGCAACAGAACTTCAACACCCACTCCCAAGCCCATCCCAAACTTTTGTATTTGTCGCCTCTTTTGTCTTTCCTTCCCTTCTGTACATAGCTACCTTTATCCAGTTTGTCCTGGCCATTTTTCCTCTTTTCTTTTTCCTCTCGTCTCTCTTTTTCCTTCCTTTTCTCTTTTTTCTAATTTCTTATTTAATAATATTTCTTTTTTAAACCTATATACATGTATACATATATCTTCTATTCTGAATATTCTTCTGGTTTGAATATTCACTTCTATTTTTTGCCTATCCCACCCATAATGTCTTTCTGCTCTTCATTTTTCCTCATGAAATATATTTCTATGAAACCTATTAAATCTGACCATTCCTCTTAAAATTCATTTCCTCATTATTTTGAAATATCTGTTGACATATCCAGATTGTTGCTAGCTATTAATAACACTATTTTTATTTTATTCTCTTTCTTCTCTCCCATTCCACATTCCCCACATATCCATCTCTTTGCTCTTTCCTTCATTTCATCACTATATGTTTTCTGGCTTCAATTAGACTTCTCCCAGGTCACAAAAGAAAGCCAACTCCCTTGACGACCCAAAAGTTCACACATAACTAAATGTTGCATCATAATGTTGATGAAACAGCAGTCAACCATAGCCCCCACCCACCCACAACATAAAGAAAAGCAAACACAAACAACAGCAGCAAAAAACCCACCTCCCAAACCCAATGGAGTACTCTGAGAAAGATGTCATGAAGTAACAAATACAGAATTTAGAAGGCTGATATTTAGACCCATTCAAGAGATGTAAAGAATACTCATGAGAACAAGGGAGGAAATTGATAAACTAAAACCCTTAAGCAAAAAAGCTCAGAAGAAAAGCCATAAAATAAAAGAATTAATCAACATAGTAAAAGACCTGAAGAATAGAGTGAAAGAAAAGGAAAATCAAACCAGTGAGCTGAAGACAGTTATTCTGACTACAATTGACAGGAGAAGCAGTCAATGAAAACCTCAAGACATCTGAAGAAAACCAAACAATGATGTGGGAAAATATCAAGAGAAACATTTTATGTCTCATCCAAATGCCAGAACAAGAAAAAAACAGGAAAAAAATCTAGAGATAATAGTATGAGGAATCATAAAAGAAAATTTCCTCATTGTCATAAAAAGGGAGAAAATAACTATTCATAGAACTGAGAGAACCCCATGAAGGATAGTCCCTAAAAGAAAAACATCACAGTACATCATAGTCAAACTCTCTGATTTCAAGGAAAAGGAGAGACTCCTGAGGGCAATAGGAAAAAGAACAGTGAATTACAAAAGTAAATCACAAAGGGATAAGCTCAGATTTCTCAGCTGAAACTCTGCAAGTAAGAATACAATGGAATGAGACATATAAAATTCTGAAATAAGCAAAAAACTGCCAGCCAAGAATCCTATATTCAGACAAATTATTCCTAGAAATTAGAAAGAAATAAAGGTACTTCCAGACAAGGAAAAACTACAGGAATTCTTAAAAACAATACCAGAATTACAAAAAAATAAAATGCAATAGATTTGCAACAATAGACAAGCTTGAGAGCTTCACACAGCACACCACCACTCAGAAACTAATGCGATGAAAGCCACACTCCAAACGGACAGAGATAGAGGAATGAAGACATCAACAAAACCACAAAAAGAGAAAAAACACAAATACAGCAAGATGACAGCAACAAATCACATATATCAATGACACTGAATGTCAATGGATTATATGCACCAATCAAAAGACAGAGACTATCAGACTACATTAATAAATAAGACCCATCTAGATCTTACAAAGGACAGACCTTAAGTTCAAAGGCAAAAAATGGATTAAAAATCAAAGGATGGCAAGAAATCTACAAAGCCAATGGCGATATTAATCTCTGATAAAATATACTTCAAGGTGAATAACATGAGAGAAAAGAAGACACACCACATAATTTGTAAGGTGACCAGATTTTAACATTGGTATAGCGGGACACCATTGATAAAACTCATATCCTGGCGAAATAGCCACATGGCAGCCGAAAACCGTTATACCCTAACTTGTGCATTCTTTCCAAAAATCGGGACTTTTAAAAAATGCCACGGGACACGGGAAAAATTGTTAAAATTTGGGACTGTCCGCCAAAAGCGGGATGTCTGGTCACCTTATTTTAAAGGAAAAACACACTAGAAATACATAACTTCAATAAACATACATGCACCCACTGCTAGACTCTCAAAATACATCAATCAAATTCTTACAAAGTTGAAAATAGAAATAAAAAGCTCGACAGTAATAGTAGGAGACTCCAACAAGCCATTCTCAAGGAAAGACAAATCGTCATGTAAGAAACTCAACAAAGACACAGAAGAGTTAACACAAACAGCTTAACCATCTAAACACATACAAAGCACTTCACCCAACAACAGTACATTATGCCTTCTTCCCCATCCCTAATGGTACATACTCAAGAATATATCACAAGTTCAGTCATAAAGCAAGCCTCAATGAATTCAAAGCAAATTAAAAACAAGGACTGGGAAGCAGAAAACAATGGAAAAATCAAGACAGAGTGGGTTCTTTGAAAGGATTAACAAAATTGACATACTGCTGGAAAATTTAACAAAGGAAAAGAAAGAGCAGATGTGAATATCTAGAATTAGAGATGCAAAAGGTAACAACACAACAAACCTAAGTGAAATAAAAATAAATAAATAACACACTAATACTAAAGTCTGTACTCCAAGAAATTTGATAATACACAAGAAATTGACAACTACCTAGAAATAAACCATCCACCCATATTAATGCAGACGGTTGTAGAAAAGCTGGACATGGATAGGAAGACTTAATATTGTGAAAATGCCAATATTACAATCTAGAAATACAACACGATTCCAATCCAAATCCCATCTTCATTCTTTAAAGAAATGGAATTACCAACTTCATCTGGAGAGGAAACAAGCCCAGGATAAGCATAGAACTTTTAAACATAAGAATAAAGTAGGAAGCCTTGTAGCACCAGACCTCAAAACCTACTACACAGCCACAGTAGACAAAATAGTCTGGTCCTAGTCCAATGACAGATAAACATAGACTAACGGAACAGGATAGAAAACCCAGAAGTGAAAGCACTCACCTATAGCCAACTGATTTTTCAAGAAGCACCAAAAAACATTAAGTAAGAAAGGAAAACCATATTCAACAAATGGTGATGGCAAAATTGGATCTCCATCTGCATAAGAATGAAACAAGATTCATACCTCACCCCATGCTCAAAAATGAACTCATGATGGATTATAGACATAAATATAAACTGCAGAGTTATCAGGATCGTCAATGAGAAAAAATGGGATAAACTTAAAGACCACATCACAGTAATCTACAGAATACTACATATATTAAAGGAAGAATACCCAGTAGAAGACAAAGCAAATAACTGGGGCCTATTTAAAAAATAAAATCTCATGCACATCAAAGAACTACACCAAAAGAGCAAAAGGAGAGCCCATATACTGTGAAAAAAATCACTAGCAATGACATAATGGACCAGCAACTAGTTCCAAAATCTATAGGACTCTGCATTATCCCAATAAGAAAAAAATGATAATATTTCAAGTAGAAGGTGGGCAAAGGACATGAGTAGACAATTCAGGTGGGGTGGTACCCAAATGGCTAACAAAAGCACTAGAAAATGCTCATGATTACCAGCAATCTGGGAGATACAAATCAAAACAATCATCTCACACACAGCAATAGCCCAATTCAAAAAAAAAACACAACAACCAGAGAACAAATGTTGGAGAGGGTGCAGAAAGATTGAAGTCTTCTACATTGCTTGTGGACTTGTAAATATATACAGCCATTATGCAAAGTGATACGGTGCTTCCTAAAATAACTGGGAATAAAATACTATACGATCCAGCAATAATTTTGCTGGGAACAGACTCCAAAGAAGTAAAAGACAGAGCAAGAAGCTGGAAACAGCCCAAACACTCATGAGTGAAAGAATGGATTAAGAAATTTTGGTACATACCCAAAATGGAATATTGGACATCCCTAAAAAACAGCAATGAATACATGAAACACCTCATGACATGGATGGACTATAAACCATTATCCTGAATGAAGTTAGTCAATCACAAAAGAACAAATAGCGTCTGAGCCCATTACTAAAAGGATAAACACCAAATCAAAGGCAAGCTTCTGCTCTCAGGTCATGTAACCTTCTAATTCTGTCTCCAAAATAACAAGGTAGAAAGCCTATGTAATGCCTATGAACCATATAACACCCTCTCTGAGTATATATCTTAATAACCACTTTGATGGAGGAGACTCCGCCTCAGCTGGGATCAGCTTCTTAAGATGGGCAGAGATGGGAAAGATCATTCAGCTGTTACCGTACTACATTGAGTTAAGGTCACTTCAAACCAACAGACACTCCTATAAGAGTGATAAGTGAAATTTACTGGAAATTTGAGTCAAGACGGTGGGAGCGGGGCATGGATATTTTGGAGAAGGCAATTATACTTCTGTGGCTGGGTCAACTGGGTGAAGCAATCTCTTATCAGGGAAAAAGTACTTAACAATATATACATATATACAACTCAAGCAGAGAATATGCCCAGTACTGCACTTGGATACTTTTGACTTAATTTCTATCCAGCCCTTGGAGAGACAAGCCTTGTGCTATAGACTACAGGTACTATAGATTCACAACATGCATCATAGGCCACACCAGAAGGACTTACAATGTTCTCCATCATAAAATGATAATGATTTCTCTAATGCATATATAATGCATAGATATATGACTGGATTTGGGGCTCACACTTAATTCTACCCCCAACCTAAGAATAGTTAGTCTTATGACATGGCCGGACACAATACCAATCCTCATGATGAGATCACTGAAGAGATAGGTGCTCTATCCAGTGTGGTACAGAAACCAGATGGTGCCAGGCTGTCAGGAGAAATATAGCATCTGGGATTTTAAAGTCTTATCCTCAAACAAGCCGCCATCTAAGTGAGGTGCCAACTAAGTCCAGAGGGAAGAAGCACCCCATCATGTGGGAGCCAGATGTAGCAAAGAATACAATCCAAATCCGAAGGAGGTAAGTAGCATCAGGGCGGACATTCTGAACACTGGTTTACAGAAAGTCACCCATGATAGTGGAAACCCAAAATGCATTTTCAGAGTCCTTGCATAGATTCAGCCTCTGTTGAATCCCCTCTGATCAGAGCTGAGGGATATGAATAGCCTTACTATCAGAGAAAGTCAGTGGTGGGAGATTTAGTTAGGTTACATTTTATACTTTTATCTCCCCTTTAACCCACTTTAAAGTTGTTTCCATTTTTCATAGTTTCTTTTTGATTGACATTTTTCTCTGTTTTGTTTTGTCATTGTTGGGTTTTCTCTTTGTTTTGTGTAATTTGTATAATTTTCTGTATTTGAAATCCAGAATAGATAAATATAGAGAGACAGTCAACGGATTAGTAATTACCTTGAGACACAGCAGGGGGGTTGGGGGACAATGGGGAGCTAACAATGACCATGAAAAGCAAAGGTTTTGAAATTGATGGTGGTGATGATTTCACTGCTCTTCTTGGTCCAATTGAATGATTGAATTGTCTGATCATAAAACTATGAGGAAAAAAAGAATTTCATCTGACTTGGAAACACGATCAATGTCGATGAAATCAGCAATCAAGAAATCAAATAGCACCCTGCATTGGGTGAATCTGCTTCAAAAGGCCTCTTTGAAATGGCCAAAAGTAGATGTGTCACTTTACAGACTATGGTATGCCTGACCCAAAGCATGGTATTTTCATTGCTTCATATGCATGCAAAAGCTGGATAATAAATCAAGAAGACTGGAGACAAACCAATGCCTTAGTCCTATAGTTCTGGAATAGACTGCCTAACCCATGGACTGCCAGAAGAACAAACAAATCTTTCTGGGAGAAGTATGGCCAGAATGCCCTTGTACAAGAGGATGGCGAGTTATCATCTTACGTGCTTTCAAAATGCTATCAGGAAGGACCAGTCCCTGGAGGAGGACATCAAGTTTGGTAAAGTAGGGCATAATGAAAAAGAGTAAAATCCTCAAGTAGATGGGTTGACACAGTGACTATTACAATGGGCTCACGCATAAAAATGAGTAGAAGGATAGCTTGGAACCAGGCAGTATTTCTTTCTGTTATATCTTGTATCTCTAAGAGGCAGAATCAAGTTCAGCAGCACTTCACACCAACCATAATTCCTTCTGTTTTGTATATGTTATCCAGATTCCCAGGAAGCACAAATAGATCATAAGGAAAAGCTCTCAGATGACCAACAGCATTCTGTGACCGAGCCTATACCTCTTCTTTCCATAATGCTTCTTTTAAACTTTCTGTTAGGAGGAAGTTAAAGGAGAACATTAAATGCAGCAGGAACCGGGGAAGGTTAAAGGGAGAGAGAGTGGGAGGGAGCGGGAGATTGAGGCAGCTGAAATAAAAGCGAAGGTCTTTGGATTTGCATATTTGGTGCTAACCTTACCTGTCAGCAGCTTCAAATTGGACATGCCATTTGCGTAACATAATGACTAGTTACCAGCCCACTCCAAACACTGAAAGGTTTCTCTCTGCCCTTCAGCATTGGTGCAAGCTTTCTTAATGAGACTTTCAGCCTGGTGGCACACCTTTAGCAGTTAGACTGTCAATAACGCTCTCTGGTTCCCTGCAGATGGCCCTGAAATAGACCACTGCCCACACCCAGCAGGCACAGACTCTGCTACCTGCGATTATTAAAAGCAAAAAACAAAAACAAATGCACTGCATCCAGTTAATTCCAACTCACAAGAGGCACAACTTTTCTGTGTAGTCCCCTTGCAGGGCTTGCGCCAGAAACTGAAACACAGCAGTGTTACCAGCTTTTTTTTTTTCACCCTAAGAGGAGAAAACAAAATAGAACTAAAATTGAAATTTGTAGATCAATCTGCATCCGATGTGGCACACGCAAGGTGGCCTGGCAACTTTTCCAATCCTTGTTATGCAATGGGAGCCAGCACAGGTCCAAAAGGCATCTCTGTCAAGTGGAGAAAAATGAGGAAGGTGACTGTGGAAGTCCTCAAAAAGCCAGCTCCTTAACACACCTACACGCACTCAGCACTGCCCTGTCCCTACTCCCATGTCACCTTGCTGGAGGGGCACAGTGAACGCTAGTAGGAGCTATCGAAGGGTCCCTAGACAATTTTCTATGAGAATTTGCCTTTGGTGATGAAGAAGATAACCCTCAGTGGAGCAGTATTTCACTTCCTTTCTCCTGAAACCAACACGACTCATGAGGAAAACATGAAATGTGAAAAACAAAACAAAAACATCATCTGCATTCAAGTTGCAGATCTGCTCATTTTGTCTATGTGTGCCCATGAGAAGTTATTTGCCTAGCTGAGCTTTAGTCCCCATGTCTACAAAATTAACATATTGATGCTAATACCTGCCATAGCTCCTCCATAAGACAACCAGGATAAATCACACAAAATTTACCCTACATGCTCAGCTGCACCATGTGCAAGTTGGTCCTTACTGTTTGAAATGGAATGTCTATTTTTCCTATTGTAAAATTCTAATGGAAAGGTCAGCAGTTCGATACTACCAGCAGCTCCAGGGGAGAGCAGTCTGTTGAGTTGCTCCTGCAAAGGTTGCAGCCTAGGAAACCCTAAGGGACAGTTCTACTCTGTGATGTCAACTCACTGTGGGTCAGAATTAACGCTGCGACACACAATTACAACATTGCAAAAAGTTTCCAAGAATGCAAAAAAAAAGTGAAATTGTTAAGTGAAAAGTTGCTGAGTGTCTTTTTCAAAGGGATAACCACTAATAACATTTTCTCAAACACAATATCCTACTATAGTAATTGTTTATAAAATGCAATTTTCATCTACCATAATGTAAAAAAAGTAAGCTGTTAATATTTTTACTGTGAAAAAAGAGAAATCATCCATATGCAAATTGGAAGACAACCCAAATATAGTCAGCATATGGCATTTCTCCACTGTGTCAAAGTGAATTATTCATAAGCATTTGTCAGAAATATCCAAGGTTACTGATCTATTCTGGAAAACAGTACAGGTTCTGAGGCAGAGATTGCTACATGTTTAATGAAATCTGTTTACCTTTCCTCCTCGGCACATGGCAAAACTATTTTTGCTAGAACTAGCATTTACTTAAGGGCCATGGGACTGAGTTCTAACCAATAGAACATGAGTAGAAGGGGGACATGTCAATTCCGGGTAGAAGTGGTTAAGAAGAGTGTGCCTTCCTTGTCTCAGTTTTCAACTTAACTTTGGCCCTGGAATGACCATATGGTAGAAGACCTACCAAGTACACATTGAACTTGACATGAATAAGATTTCCATACGGTACTGAGTTCCTGAAGCTTATATAATAGCAGTACAGAACTAATGTTCCTTAAAGATTACTGGTGATACGATGTTTAAAGCAATTGAATGCTAACCAAAAAATCAGCAGTTTGAATCTCCTGACTACTAGCCAAGACAAAAGTAGGGCAATCAGATACTGTAAGGATTGAATATCCTATAGCACAGTTTTCTTCTTTCCCATAGTGTCACTTTTCAGTGACATTTACTCAAGGGTAGTTGGTTTGATTGGGTTTTTAAATTTTTCCATTAACCGTTTTATTGGGGGGCTCTTACAAATCTTATAATAATCCATCATTCAATTGTATTAAGCACACTTGTACACACATTGCCATTAACATTTCAAAAACATTTTCTTTCCACTTGAGCCCTTGGTATCAGGTCCTCATTTTTCTCCTCCTTTCCCCACCCCCCTCCCTGTTGAGTCCTTGATCAATTATATATTATTATTGCTATTTTGTGACTTACACTGTCCATTGTCTCCCTTCACCCACATTTCTGTTATATATCCAACCATGTGATGAATTCCTCTTTCTCCCCCTGCTTCCCCGCACACCCAGGCCCCATCATCCCCCTACCCTCATGATATTGCTACTCCTGCTACTGTTCCTTGGGGTTTTATCTGCCCTGAATTCCATGTGTCAAGAGCTCTTATCTGTACCAATGTGTGTACTCTGGTCAAGCCAGATTTCTAAGGTAGAACTGGGTCATGGTAGTTGGGGGAGGAAGCATTCAGGAATTAGAGGAATGATGTGTGTTTCATCGGTGCTATACTGAACCCCAGTTGAATGATCCCTTCTTTGTAACCCTTCTGTGGAGGATGTCCAATTGTCTACAGATGGGCTTTGTGTCTCCACTCCAACCCCCCTTTTTCACATCGATATAATTGTTTGTTTCAGATCTTTTGATACCTGATACCTGATGCCATTAACAACACTTCATGATCTCACAGGCTGGTGTGCTTCTTCCATGTGGACTTGTTTGTTTCCCTGATAGATGGTTGCTTGTTTAACTCCAAGCTTTTAAGACCACAGACACTGTATCTTTTGATAGTCAGACACCATCAGCTTTCTTCACCACATTTGCTAATGCACCCATTTTGTCTTCAGCAATCATGTCAGAAAAGTGACTATCAAAGGGTGCCGGGTTATTAGAACAAAGTATTCTTGTGTTTAGGGAGGCCTTGAGTAGAGGTCCAATGTCTGTCTGCTATCTTAACATGTAATATGTAACTATATTTACATTGGCCTCTATCCCTTTCATTATAATTGAATATATTACATATATACATGCCTATAGCTATACCTCTATAAATAGCTTTTCACTCCTAGTTCTTTCCTCTATTTCATTTCACCTTGCTCCTGACCCTCTGTCATGCTCACCCTCCATTCAGCTCTCAGTAATTCCTCTTGGATACATTGCACTTGATCAAAACCCAGCAGGCTTTATAAGCCCTCCTCCCCACCCCCTTCTTGCCCATGTTCCCCTAGGACTACCATTGTTTTCTCCTCAGAATTTTTGTTTGTCCTGCCCTTCTTATATATAGATATATAGACATAGGGTGAAAGACAAAAAACAAAAAAAGCACAGGTAGATAACTCCAGGTCTGTCTGCTGACCCTTGTGAGTATTTTCCAATCAGGTCTGGTGAGGTGCTAAGCCATGTCCCTCGAGTCAGAGGTCTATTTTCAGGATTCCTTGGGAACTTTGTTTCTTTGCTCCCCTTGCTGCTCTGTTGCATTCATTTTGCATGTTGCCCCACTGTGCGTGGGACAGACTGGGCACACTCTCCACAAAGTGTCTCCAGTGCTGTCCCCCATAGCGCTATGGGTTAGTAAGGGAATGTCGTGTCTTGTGGTAGGGCCTGGCCAATATTACTTAACCTAACCAATGTAACGTAGAACAAACGCCAAGCCCTAACTGTCAACTGAAACTCGGAGAAAGCCCAGCACCGTCTTTGAATGTCGATTGCACTGAAGATCACCGAGTGCTTCATTTCTGAAATGCAAGGAAAGACTCACCCTTCTTACCGACGTCATACAAATAGATCTCTTGCACTCCCTTACTACAACTCTGTAAATTGTAGATATTCAAAGTTTTATTTCTGTATATAAAGTTAAGATCTAAAATGCAAACGCCCTGGAGAGAGACCAAGTATTCCGTTTATGCTGCGTGAACAATGGCAGTCACCTCTACAACTAAACTAGGTGGAAAGGTGAAGAAACAGAGACAACATCTGAAAGGCCCCGGGAAACACTAGAGAAGCAGAAAGAAAGCGGACCCAAACAGCTCAAGTTTCAGCTCTGTCAATGCTTTTTATGAGACTGGTCATGTAAAGCTGGAACACTAGACACAATACCTAGTTGACAAGTAATAAGGATCATGAATACAGGAAATGCGTTCATGTTAGAAACTATGAGGACTATGAGATTTTTATGCTACCTGTAACCTAACAGGTTTGTCTGCTATAATATCTTATGGATGCTGGCACAAAGCAGGAGACTCCTCAACCAGACACCTGTTGTCTCCCAAATGGCATGAACTTCCTGTTTCCATTGTCTCACCTCTCACCCTAGACTTCATGGTGGCAATATGGAGGTGGATCATATGGGTTTGGTGAACATATGAGTCAATGTTATAGTTTGGTGATTGTGATCTTAGGAAACTCCAACATTGTGTATTGGAATATAAACAAATGAAACAAGTATTTACCCCAGAGAGCGACATTGCCGTTCTCAACTTGAAAGTAAGCAAGTGTTCCATCTGTCTCAGAGAGGGACATGATTGCCGGACAACATTCTTCAAAGGATAATACACGACTAAGACAATCAGAGCCTCAGCTCCTACAATTTGTACACCCTTGTAGTCAGGTTTCCAAGTCATGAATTTCAACATTTATATTTAACTGGTAGGTGTTTTATTTTTCAAAGCTGAAATGTAGCCTTGTATGTTTATAGCTTTTATTCAAAGCATTTATATAACTGCCCAGAGATAAATAGAAACGTACCATGGAAAGAGTATAATTGTTAAGAATAAGATTTTAGAATGAGATAAGGTTGATATTGAATCATTTTTCCACTATTTACTATCTATATGATTTGGGGAATGTTGCTCCCACCCCACACCCAACTTTAGTTATTTAACCTATAAAATAAAATAAAAATAAGGGAGTGTTCAGTTGCCTACTGATGGGCTTTGAGTCTTCACTCTGCACTCACCCGCCTTTACAATGACATGATTTTTTGTTCTTTGATGCTTGATACCTGATCCCTT
>NW_022111300.1:1303100-1319241 GCF_000313985.2 Echinops telfairi | reverse complement strand
GGCTAAAGTAGAAGGCAAATGTTTTGAGAATGATGAGGGCAACAAATGTACATATGTGCTTGACACAATGGATGGATATATGGATTGTGATAAGAATTGTACAAGCCCCCAATAAAATAATTAAAAATAAATAAATAAATAAAATAAAAATAATGCACAAATCTTAAAATGAAAAGAAATTCCCTGACTTCAAAGAATGAGTTTTCCCAGCACAAAGACAGCATAACAAATCATTGTGTGTGTGCACTCACATGCACGGTTTTAGAATGTGAGTTCCATGCTGCTGCTACAAGGTGCAGTCTCATCGGTTGGACTCACACCTACCGCACGCATGAGAGAAGGGAACCTCACCGCTCCTGCGCCACCCTCTCAGTGGATCGCACGCCTGAACCCTGTGACAGCCACTGTGTCGATTCACCAGGCCCAAGCCTTTCTTTCTTTTTCTTTTTTGGGCTCTCTCCGGTTCTCCAAGCATGATGCTATTCTCCAGGGACTGATCTCGCCTGTTAACAGGTCCAAAGTAAGGGAGACAAACTATTGCCTCTAAGGAGTATTCGGAATGTACTTCTTTCAAGACAAGGCATGACTGCCATTGGTTGAATCTAGCCTCCCCAAACTACGTATCAACTTTTGGGGGCCACAAATCTCAGTGGGTTGAGTTATGTAATGCTATCCTTTCAGTATTGTAATGATCCCTCATGATGTGATCTGAAGTGATAAACCAATTAGATGTAAGGAGATGAAGAGTGGGAGGCAATGTCCTTCATCCCATTACAACCTCAATCTAATGTAAGGAGAGTTTCCCTAGAATGGGGCTTCCAACACAGTTTATCTCACAAGAGATTCAAGGAGACAGAAGAAAGCAGAGAGAGAGGGACCCACTGAGGACTACCTCGATGCAGGAAAGATTGATACCAAGGCATATGCACACCTCCGAGGAATGCTGAGTCTCCAGATGTTGAAAGGAGACCACCTTCCTCATAAAATGTGAGCCAACAGAGAAAGAAAGCCTTCCCCTGGAGCTGACATCATGAACCCAGAGTTTCAGCCTCTTGACTCATGAGAGATTACAATATCTGTTTGCTGAAGGCATCCATGTGTGGTAGTTCTATTGCAGTGGCGTTAGATAGCTAAGGCAATCGCTATGAACTAAAATAGTCAGGGAAGCTTTGGCAAAGAAGTGGGACGAGGTATGTTTCCTACAGTTTTCATGAGTCAGCAAGGACACAAAATGACATTTTTCAGCCTTACTCAGTCAGACCAAAGGTTTCTTGTAATCCAAGTTGGCAGTTCTCGGGGCCAACGACAGCCCAGGCTCAACTCAGCAGTAGCCAGCAAGGGCCTGGGTGAGCAAGTAATCCTCAAGGATGCTCCAGAGCAGTGGCAGGACAGAGTGAGGGGAGAGCTTGGACGTTATGTACTTTAATTTCAGAAGCGCGGCGAAACAGGGAGTATTAAGAAATATATATTGATGGATACAATAAAGTAAGGTTTTGAAAAATATTTTAATAGCTCCATTGAGGTAAAATATTCATGCTATGAACTTCACATATTTTAAATGTACAGTTGGCTCCGTTTCAGAAAGTTTATACAGTGTATAACTCATCACGATCCAATTTTCTAACACTTCACTCCAAAATGTACTCAGGCAAACACTTATCCAATTTTGTCTGTCTAGTTTTGCCTTACCGAAGGGCACCTCATATAAATGGAAACATAAAAATCAAATATATAATAAATGTTCTTTTGTGATTGACTTTTGACATAATATTTCTTAGGTTCATCCATGATATCAGCAGTCCTTTTTTTTATATTAGTGAGTTATATATCACTGTATGTAGTTTATATTTGTCATCAGATCCACTCTGACTTATGGAAGCCCCATGTACAAAACAACAGAAAGCTGCCTGGTCCTTTCCCCATCCCCAAACTTGCTGCCATATTTAATTCTTTGTGGCCACTGGGCTGTGCCTTCTGACCGAGGGAGTCCCTCTTCCCATACTAAATCAGAAACCGATGTGATTCTTAGGATTTTTACAGGATAATTTTTGGAAGTAGGTAATCTGCCCATTCTTTCTTGGAAAATGTCACCAAAACCTGTCTACTTAGAGTGTTTGTATTGGCATTTGAAAGTATCGGAAAGTTACAACAGTCAACAGATGTAGCACAGGCACCCCTGAATACACACACTACATGCTGTTCATCGTTCCCCAGTTGATGAGCATTTGGATCATTTCTTAAGGCTATCACAAAGAAAGTCCGTAAGCGTGTTCATGATAGACTGTGTGAAGACACAGTGTTCAATTCTTCTGTGATGGAACATATAAATAGAATTACTGAGTCATGGGTGTATGCTTAAGCCTTAATAAAATATCAGAGTATTTTCCATTTCTACCAGAAGTGTGTGAAGGTTCCAATTTTTCAACCTCCTCAATGCTTATTATTATCTATTGTTTTTATTTTAGCCATCCTACTGGGTGTGGGCGGAGCCCTGGTGGCATAGTGGGTATACATTGGGCTGCGGACCACAGGCCAGCAATTCCAAACCACTAGCTGCAAGGGGGAGAACGATGAAGCTGTCTACACCTGTAAAGAATGAACAGTCTTGGAAAGCCACCAGGACAATTCTACCTTCTTCCAAAGGGTCGCCATAGTCAGAATCAACTCCGTGGAAGTGAGTTTGGTGTTTTTGCATGGGTGTGAACTGATGTTGTTCGGTGGTTTAATGTGCATTTCTGTAATTGCTAACGATACAGAGCATCTTTCCATGTGCATATATTCTTTGGTGAAGTATCAATTCAGATATTTTCCAATTAAAAAAAAAAGCAGGTTGTTTGCCTTCTAGTTATTGAGTTGTAAGAACTCTTTACATATTCTCGGCAGTCCTGGACACCCAATGGGCTAAATAATGGGCTGTTAGTTGCAAGATCAGCAGTTCAAATCCCCCAGCTGCTCCAGTGGGAGAAATAAAAGATTGTCTCCCCTCATAATCACTCACAGTCACAAGAATACTATGGAGCAATTGTACCCTGTAATGGCCTCAAAGCTTGGGGTCTTATGTATTCTGGGTGCAAATGCTTTCAGACCTGTGATTTGCGAAGATGTATACTTAGCTCAGATAACTTGTACCTAGGAAGCTGCTACCCTCTGTAAGTTGGAAAACACATTTAACATTGCAGCTGGCTCAAAGAAGATACCTTGACCTTCACTTTTCTCTAGGAGCTGTCTTTCCCCCATGCTTGCGGAGCTTTATCCTGAACTGAGACATACGAAGATGCTATCTCAACCCTTCCGAAGTGTTATATTTCTTAGCTCTTCTGCTCAGTGCATTTTTTTCTTCACTGGGACCAGAGCCTTAGAAAGGCTCTGAACCGGAAGGCAAAACTTCAGGTTTCCTGTGCTTTCCCCTCTTCAACAGTATCTACCAATTTTACCCTTTTACTTTTAAATGGTTTTGCCCCCAGTACCAATGGATTTCACCCTTCCTGGTCAACTACATCTGTGAAATTTCCATTCTTCCCAGAAGGACCTGAGGTCTCATGGAATGGTCCCCAAGTAAGAAGGTCAGTAACTCCCATTGTTCTTACTCAAGGTCTAGAACTTTTTCAAGAATAAATGCTTCTCAATTGGCTTTCTGGGCTTCACAATTTCTAATATCCTCAAATGGTTGGTGTAGACAGATCTGACCTCTTTCTGCTGCTATAACCGGAAGTTTTCTCAAAGATCAGGAAGGTCAGGAAACAAAGCATCATTAAAAAAAAATTAATAGGAAACTATTATATCGAGTTTAGAAGTGAAAAAACCTATCATGATAGCTCAGAGATGTTAGAACGGGGTAAGATATGGAGCTAGTCGGAAGGAAGTATTAATCAAAGTTGTTGATTAATACTATTGTCTTAATCTGTTGTCTTAATCAAATAGGAAGGCAGTTAGTTTTACAGTTATTTTATTTTATTTTTCACCATTTGAGTTTAATCAAAACTACAAAAGATCAATAAACTCACGCACCACTACTAGTACATGACACACATCAGCTTCCCTGCCCAAAACAGTTCAGGTGGTTTTAACAGGGGGAAGAAAGACTAGCCCTGCAAGACAACCCCTGCAAGACAAGTCAATCATATTACCAGACAGTGTGTTCTCAGCCGAATCGAGGATTATTTTAAAACAAGTAAGGGCAATGCACTTCAATTCAGTAATATTTTTTGAAAAATGAAAATTATTTTAAAAGAATTCTTTTTCCTCAACATGGAAATTATTATACTATTAAGGTTGTATTTTGAGGACATGAGATTCCTTTCTTTTGCTCACTCTCCTATGAGCAACCACATTGGACAAAGTTGAACAGTACTACGGGTCTCTGGTATCTTTTGACATATACTCTGCTTTTTTGTTTCACACAATTTCTAGAAGGTGCCATGCTTCCTTTGGCTCAGAGATATTTGCATACAGTATTTCCTTTCTTTGGTTCCCCCTTTCACCTACCTCTGGTCCCTTGATTAAATCCTACCCAGTATCTGCCTTAATTTAAAAAGCTCGTCCTCATTTGGCATCTTAGGATCCTGTCTATGCAGTTCATCAGCTGTGTTATAATTGCCCATCTACACATCCATTATCTTCATGAAACGTAAGCGCTACAAGGTGGCACTCATGTGTCTTGGTTCATTATCTTATTCCATGCCCTTGATGAAATAAAATGAATTCCAGAAGTAAAGTGTCTCTCCTGCAAAGTCCTTGAACTCGAACCCCACCACCCTTCCTGAGTCCACAGCAAACTTCACCTTATGGACCTTTCCTGGGGAATGGGCTCTGATTTTTATGATTACGATCATAAAACTCGCTCTGGTCTACTATTGAACTGCACTACCCTTTCTTCTCAGTTCCCTACTCCTGGCTCTTTCCAGAATGTGGCACCCTCATCTCCATAAAAGAAAACCCTTTGTCTGACCCTCAAGATGTTTGTTGATGTTATGGTCAGAGAATTCTTCCTATTCAATCATGCGCCTACGCCTATTACAATAGACCCCACCCCCTTATAATTATCATCCTGAATAAAACCTCTCCTTATTGAATGTAGATTGTTTCTAAAGAATGTGTGTTTTATCAATGCATACAAATTCCTTTAGTGAGAATTTCTATAGAACTCTGGTTAGTAGGACCAACTCCTCATGACTTTGGGCAAATCATGTAACCTTGCTAAGCTTCCATTTCAATTTTGAAAAATGGGGTTAATAATTAGATTTGTTGGGAAGATTAAATGAAGTTACTCATTCAAAATCTCATTAAGATAGCACTTGACCATGAATGTTAGCTATTATATCAGGAAATGAAGTCATTGTGGTGGCCATGGAAGGTGCTGCTCCTCTCTGTATGGGCAACAGAATTGGCGGCTACATTTCAGTATCCCTCACCAAGTTAGCACCAAGACTTATAACCCCCTGGACCCCAGGCTATGGGTCAGTGACTGAGCCCTAGGAGTCCAGGGTGGAGCAAGTCCTGCTGGTCAGGGAGCTTCTCTAATATTGACTAACTTTTCCCCAAGGCCTCGGCTTCAACGTCAAGGATGCTCTGATTTGATCCTCTTTCTACCCCATCCTCCACATCTACATTGCCTCTCAGGGTTAGTAGGCTAATCCTGCCCTGCCTGTCCCTGATGTTCCCTTTATCCTATGCTGACAAATCCCCAATAAATGCCACGTGCATCTGATATCATCCTGATGTCTGCTTCTTGGAGTATTAAAACACAAACAAAAGCACAAACCACACAGTTCGGCCTGTGTAACCCAAACAGGGACCTAGGGACTGGCTGACTCACGTGATAGAGGGTTGGAAGTCTTCTGAGTGGTACAGCATAGACAGACCCCGGTACAAGGAGGTGATGAATTGTTAAAAAATGTCTTTGTTAGTGACCTGAAATGACGAATGCCCACTCAAGGGTAAAGATTAGGGAAATTGAATGATATCAAAGAGTAATAGCTATAAGGGCAACAGAGCTGACTGGCTATTGTTCAATTGTAACGAAACCCACAAGAGGATAATGAGAAACTGAGGGGCACTCTCACACAATTAAAGGTAAGTTGTGAGAACCAGAGGGCCTCTTTGGAAGCTTACAAAGAGGTTCTTATCTTCTATTGTGAGAGGGCCTACTTCCCTGGGGAGCATTCTCTCTTGACATGGAGTCAAATTGCCAGAGAAGTGGAAATACTCAGCCTGGGATCAGACCCTGCAACCCAAGACAGGGCATTCTGGATCTGTGCTCCGGAGAGATCTGGTTCAGTAGACCTTAAACCAAACTCGTTGCCACTGAGTCAACACCAGTGCCTACAGATCCCATAAGACAGAGTAGAACTGTCTCTGTGAGACCCTGAGACTCACCTCCAGAACTTACAGACAGGTCTGCCCTTCTCTGCTAGGAGCTAGCATGGTAGGAATTCACTTCCTCACACTGAAAGATCTTGCAGAGCCCATTCCAAGACAAAGCGTATGCACTATTTTCCCCCGAGAGCTACTCCCACCTCCTCTCTTGGATGCCAAGATAAAAACTGTGAGATCTCTCAGGGGAGAGATATTCCTTGGCTCCACGCAAGAAAGAATTCATGCCGAAGTCTGGTTTGTGATCCCAGGGAGTTTTATGAGAGTTGGAAGAAGCTTCAGGTGTACACAGGCCCCCACAGGGCCCCTCACCAGTGCGCAGCCTCCCTAGAAGCTGTTCGGAAAGTCACTCCAGGCTCCTGCCTTTTTCAATGATTCCACAGGGAGGTGTGGTGGACGACTGGTCAACCCCAGTGGCTGAATTGAATTTACCTGGCCTATGGGGGCCAGTCCAGGTGCAGCGCCCACCCAGGTATACCTCCCCTTCCTGGCTGGAAACCTGAGCCTCTGAGCATGCGCTGTGTACCACTCTGTAGCTCTGACCTCTGAGCATGCGTAATGGATGCCCCAGTCCCTAAGCTAAACTACCCAACAAAACTAGTGTTAAAATCCAGAGTAAACCAGATAGGCATGTGCTCAGCTTGATAAAGCAAGAGACGGCGTGGGCAGTGAGTGAATTGAAAAAAACGAACTTAAATGAAGTATGAATCACCAAGGCAGTGCCCCTGGTATCACCTTGAAAATCCTTGATCAAGGAGGCTAGTGAGAGAACCACCTGTATCATGGCAGATTCTCCTCTGGAGCAGGGCTTCAGAGAAAGCAAAGCTGGCACAGAGCTTGGTTCATTAATACCCACAGGGATGATGGGGTGCTGAGGTGAAAAAGACCACGTGGTTGTGCTTAACCACCAGAAGCCAGGCAGCTGCAATTACTGTGATAACTGGGAAAGTCAGCGTAGCAATGGATGGGCTGACTCATACAGAGGTTAACAGAGCATAGCACCCCCAAGGCAATAAACATGGGCAGTCAGCAGAGATGCTGCTTAACATCTTCAACCAGAAAAAAGGCAAAAAGCAAGAAGCAAGAGGCTAAGGGTGGTCCCCCGTCTCCAAATGTCATAATCCCTTGTCAGTCCCCACACAATCCGATTTTCAGATCCAGAAGCCACTCACAGCAGAGGCAGCCACATCCCGAGGTAGAATAAATCTGAAAATTTGAGGCAAATATATACTTCTATAATTCCTTTATTTTTTGTTTGTTTGTTTTGATGACTTTACCGAAGAAAGAAAAATACTCAGTCATTTTGCATAGGATCTTAATTGACATGGCTATGAATGCCAAGGATCATTGGCAATAGGCACTGGAATACCAAGTAAGCAGAGATGGCTCAGTCATTAAAAACAAAAAAAAAATGTCATTCTGATGATAGGCACATGAATGGAGTAGCCATAGTGGTAAAGGTAGATCCAAAGTCTGAAATTCTTATATAAACCAAACCAGTAATGACTGCCTCTGAAGTTCAAAAACAGCATCAACAAAGTCGGTTGATACTGTGAGAAGGAATTTTTCCTTGAGAAGAGTCACTGAGCTCTGGACGTCCATCTGATGATGTCAGTCCCTTTCCATCCTGGAAAGTCCAAAAGGTCATCCTCACTGAGAACATATATCTCAGGTAAGTATGTGGCTTCCCTCTATTCAGTGGGTTCTGAGTGGAGCATATGGTTTACTCTGCGCTACTAACCCCAACCTGACAGTTGCTTCCTTAAATTACAGCAAGGACAACCTACCGATCTCAGTTCCACTGTGCAAGACCTAAGGGCTCCAGGCTATTGTTGTTTGGTGCCATCAAATAACAACCCTGTGGACAATAGAATGATACACTGCCTAGTCTCCTGCCATCCTCACAAGTCATCCTATATTGGAGTCCTTTGTTGAAACCATTGGGCCAATTCATCTTGTCTAGGGCCTTCCTCTTTTTCCCTGCCTTTCAACTTGAGCAAGCCTGAGGTCCATCACCAGAGACTAGTCTCTCCTGGCAATGTGTCCAAAGTGCCTGAGACACAGTCTCCCCATCCTTGCTTCCAAGAAACTTTCTAGCAGTACTTCTTCCGAGACAGATTTGTTATTCTTTTGGCAGTCCGTGGCACTGTCAAGCTTCCTTGCCAGCACCATCATTCAAACTCAAGGACTTTTCTCCAGTCTCCCTTATTCAATATCCAACTCCCACATGCATCTGAGACAATCTGACAATGTTCTGATGCTACCCATAAGCCTTTAGTAGCTGATTCCTCCAAAGTGGACAGCCTATTCCTTCTTTGTAGTCCTTTCTTATTCTGGAAGGTTCTACTGAAACATGTTCACTTGGGGTGATCCTGCTAGAATTTCAAATACCAGTGACATAGTTCCAAAGTAACACACAGCCAGCACAGTGTGACAAACTGATAGAAACTGGTGGAAGATCATCTTAAGTTGAAATTAACTTGATGGCTTGGTTTTCTCTGTATGCAGAGCCTTCAAACGACACCATTATCTGGAGTTTATGGAAGGCTGGATCCGCAGGTGCAAATCTCTTGGCATACAGCCAAGAGACCCATTTGTTGCAAGGAATTAAGGATGTGAGCCACCAGCCCTTGGTCCACAGCTTTATTGCATATTACAGCATTCCAAACCAGCCAAGTACTTAGAATTCTGAGATATCTTCTAAAGGCACACATGAAATTTCAGCTGAAACACAACACTATGAACCAATGAGTTATTGTCCTTCATCATGCTCTATAGCCATTCCGAGGAACTCCATATGGAACTCTGATACAATCCCAACCCTCTGTCATCATGGCAGCTCTGACTCCCAGAAACCCTATGCTGGGTTTCTGAGGCTGTGAGTCTTCGGGGAAGCAGATAGACTCACCTTTCTTCCATCAAGTATCTACTGAGTTTGAACCACTGAGGTCGCTAAGAAAGGATATATTAATAGTGGCATATGAACTGACCCCACTTGTTATCTTCCCATGACTTAATGAAGAATATTGTGTTTCTCATCCTTGAAACTTCGTGCTGTTGGGGTGGAGGTACTGGTCCCCTGTTCCTACAGTGGCAGGTGGACACTGAGGACCTGATCCTTCAGTATTCGAGAGTGCACAGCTTTCATGGATGAATTGGCTTGGCCGTGCCCTAAGAGACAGGTAGACACGATATGACCATTTTGGATTTCGGTGCTACCTTAAATGTAAATGGATTATACCATGCACTCAAAAGCAAGGATTGTTAGAATGGATTTTAGAAAGTAGGATACATCAATCTAATGTCCTCAAGAGGCATAATTTAGACTCATAGAAACAAATAAGCTGAAAATGGAAGAATGTAGCTGAACGTTTAACTCTTTGTGCCACTTACAAACTTCCATGCTCTTTTAAGGCTATTGGGGAGAGCGAGCCCTGGGGTGCCAAGAGTGTGCTCCCCACACAATAGCCACAGCAGCATCACCTGGAAACTTGTTACAAATGAGAATTGCTCACCCCACGTGAGCAATTCCCCTAGGGAATCAGAGCCTGATCTAGCATGGTCTTCAAGAGATATGTGGACACCTTTAAGTTTGCAAACCATTATATAAGTATATATCAATGAGCAGTGTGAAAAATGAGCTTAACTCTCTGACACTAAAACTTACTGGTTGACAAATTGCTTAACATCCTGGGACTTTCACTTCCATCTATTTTGGATGAAAATAATATCTGACTAGTCCTTCTTTATTGCAGTCTTTAGATTTCCTCCTCCTTGTGGTTTCCATGCCTCTGCTGTGCGATCTTAAAAAAAAAAAAACCTAAAAAAAAGTTATCATTTTATGGTGTGTTAACTTTCTTTAATCCTCTATATTCTTAGTGCCTATGCATTGAGCTGCTAACCACTAGGTCAGCAGTTCGAACGCACATGTGACTCCACTGGAAAAAGAAGAGGCTGTCTGCTCCTGTACATTTTAAAGTCTTAACAACCTAACGAGGCAATTCTATGCTGTGCTATAGGGTTGTGAGGAGTCCAGGGGACTATCTGACAATGAAAGTTTTGAGGTTCTTGTTGAAAGGAGCCCAGTAGGTTCCACGGTTAAACCCTGGGCAGCTAATTGAAAGACTGTGATGGAAAACTTTTGAGTAAGCAACATGCGTGCTCATATATGCATCTATCTGCAAGCACTTCATACTTAGCTCCATCTCTTTCAATTACATTGGAAAGGGGGTAAAGTTGCTTCATAAATATGAATATTATTTCACTTTTTAAATGCCTTCCATCACATATCAGGAACTATGCCAAATTCTATGCCAAAATCTAAACTGAATAATAGCTCATGTATATGTGACTGGTTAATAAAAGACATGGGTCCTTCCACTGGATTTTTTGCTGCACTGCAATGTGCTTTTCTTTGAAAATCTGAAACAAGACTAATTGATGATATACAAAAATAATCTTCCTTACATTAAGAAAAGATGTGCCTCAGTTTCCCGTTTACAAAGTGAAGCCTTGTTCTCTCTGTGCGCTCTTATAGCTCTAAAATTCTGACCACTTTTTTTAATCTTCTAATTTGAGCAGTCATCAAACCAAAACATTTGTTATTAAATATTAAAAGGCTGGCAAGCATGGTTTAATATGTCCTCAAGACATGCCACAGGCACAGCCATCTGACGAGCAGATTTCCTTCCAGAGGACTCTCAACTTCTCGTTTCACCGCAACAAAACCCAGGCTCAGAAATTCAAGGACTATCTGGATGAATGCTTTTAAGGAAACTCTTTAAAATTTTAATCCCAAGCCTCCTCTCAACTCAATTATTTATCTCATTGCCAATGTCTAACATCTCTATCAATTTCCTAAAGATAAATATGCATGAGGTTCAGACCCCCAAATTAAACTCTGGGATTTCAAGGTTGATTTCTAAATGAGCCCTGATAGCAAATTCAGATGCCTAATGAAAATTTACATGTGTTTGGAATTAAATCACTTAGCATTCCCTAGACATAGAAACATTTTCTGCAAATATTACTTTCTCTGTAAATACTATGATGAGTCTCTGACTATAAACCCTGATGGAGCGAAAAATCTACATTACAGTCATTGTTTCATCCTTCATCAATCACAAATCTTAAGACATTTTAAAAGAAACTAATACTTTAGGCATGGCACTGATAGCACCTAAACCTTCACCTTAGGCACAGAAACATATCAATGTTCAGAACATTACAGTACAGATAAGATTTATGGTTGCAATAACAATATTTTGTATCTAAACGTCAGCAACTAATGCCTCATTATTTCCTGCTTACACATTTATGGATCAAATAAAAATACCCTTGGCTTCCCAGGTAAGTAGATATTAAGGGATAAACTACTTTGAATAAAGTAACAGCAACTAGCTTTCATTAACCATTCATTCTACACCAAAGATGTCCTACAGACTCTCATTGTAGTAACACATTTACTCTTTAAAAATGATGATGGCACAATTTAGATCACAAGGCAGACATGGGGACAACACATGGAAATACTACACAGTTTAAATCAGGAAAAGTGTATTCAGCATTGTATTCTCTCCCCATAGTTATCCAATCTGTATATTGAGCAAATAATCAGAAAAGCTGGACAGTACGAAGAATGAACACTTGGTTTGGAAGGATTATTAACAAACTTTGATATGCAGATTATGCAATCTTGTTTGATAAAAGTGAGAACTTGAAGTGATAGCTGATAAAAATCAAGCAATGTAGATTTCAAAATGGATCGTAATGTTTGTTAAAAAAAAAAAAATCCTTACAACTGAATCAATAGGTGATGTCATGGTAAACAGAAGAAGATGGAAGTTGGCAAGGATTTTATCTGGCTTGGATCTACAATCATGTTCATGGAAGCTTGTCAAGAGAGCAAATGAAGTATTGCATTGGGCCAATCCACTGCACAAAACCTCTTTAACATGTTAAATAGCAAGGATGTTACTTTGAGAACTAAGGTGCACCTGACCCAATCCATGGTATTTTCAATCACTTCATGTTGAAGTTGAACAGTGAATGAGGAAGAATGAAGAAGAACTGATGCATTTTAAATATGATGTTGGTGAAGAATACTGAAAATAGTATGAAAATAACAGATGTCTTGCAAGAACGACGTTCAAAAACTCCATAGAGGGATACTAAGAAGGGACAACTCATTCAAGGTGCAGTGTAGCTCTGACAAAACACACAAAATCTCTAGTTCTTTAATGCTTCCTCCCCCCCTCCTACCCCACCCCATCATGGCCCAGTTCGATCTAACAAATCCTGCTAGACTGGCATATGTACATTGGTATAGATAGGCGTTTTCCACACAGAATCTGGGCTAAACAAAACCCTCAGAAATAGTAATAGGAGTAACGATTCCATGTGGGTATGGGAAGGGAATTGGGGAAGAGGAACTGATAGCAATGAGGGATGTATAAACCCCCTTGAAGGGGATGAATAACAGAACTGTGGTTTCTAATATGTCAATAAAACTGTTGAAAACTATACAACAAAAACAAATTTTAAAAATTGGACAGTGTAAGATATGAAAACAACAATAATATATAATTGATTATGGGTTCATGAGGGTGGTTGGGTGGGGGAGTAAGGGACTAAAGAGGAGTTGTTACTAAGGGATTCCACACGGAGAAAGCACACCAGCCTGTGTGACCACGGGATGTCGAGAGGATCAGGTATCAGGTATCAAGGAACAAAAATGATATTGTGTGCCCACCTTCCCCATAAGATTGCTGAAGACAAATGTGTGCATAAGCAAGTGTGGTGAAGAAAGCTGATGGTGCCCGGCTATCAAAAGACCTGGTGTCTTAATGAAGGCAAACAAGCGGCCATCTAGCTCAGAAGCAACAAAGTCCACATGGAAGAAGCACACCAGCCTGTGTGACCACAAGGTGTCGAAGGGATCAGGTATCAGGCATCAAAGAACAAAAAATCATATCATGGTAAATGAGAGGGAGTGCGGATTGGGGACCCAGGGCCCATCTTTGGGCAGCTGGACATCTCCTTATGGAAGGGTAGTGAGGGGGAGAAGGGCAAATCCGGGTGCAGCATAGCAACGATGGGACATACGGTCTTCCTCTGGTTCTTGGATGTTTCTTCCCCCCACTATCATGATCCCAATTCTACCTTACAAATCTGGCTAGACCAGAGGATGTACACTGGTACAGATAGGAACTGGAAACACGGGCAATCCAGGACAGATGATCCCTTCAGAACCAGTGGTAAGAGTGGAAATACCCGAGAGTTCAAGGAAGGTGGGGTAGAGGGGCAGAACTGATTATAAGGATCTGCATGTGGCCTCCTCCCTGGGGGATGGATGGCAGGGGGGTGGATGAGGGGAGACATCAGACAGTGTAAGATATGACAAAATAATAATGATTTGTGGTTTGTCAGGGGTTTGTAATGAAGCGGGGAGCAGAGAGGGAGGGGAAAGGGATAGGGGGCTGTTGCCAGGGGCTTAAGTGTTTTGAAAGCAGGTGTTTGAAAATGATGAGGGCGGCAGGTGTACAGATGTGCTTGACATACAATGAAAATGTGTGTGGTTTGTGATGGGAGTTGTGTGAGCCCTCAATAAAATGATTTTTAAAAAATCAAGGGGCTTCAGTAGAAAGAAAATGTTTTGAAAATGATGATGGTAGCATCTATACAAGTTCACTTGATGTAATTGATTTATGGATTGTTGTAATATATGTGAGACGCTAATAAAAAGATCTATCAATAAATCAATCAATAGGAGCTATAGCTTATGTAGGCACAATGTAAAGTCACAAAAAAAGGAAAAGAAAAAAGCAAATGCCTTAGAAGTAAGGATAGTGAGGTTTGTTCTCATGTACAATGGACATGTTATCAGGAGAAACCAGTCCCTGAAAAAGGACACTGTGTCTACTAAAGCAGAGAAAAAGAGGAAGACCCTTGACGAGACAGATTGACACAGAGGCTGCAGCCTTGGACTCAAACCTAACAACACGTGGGAGGGTGGTAGAGCACGAGGCAGTGTTTCATCCTGTTGAACACTGAGTCAGAATGGACTGGGCTGCGCCTAACACAAACAGCATGCAACAGCTGTACATGGCTCTTTGTAGTCTTCTTTTAATGCAAAAAGGAGTCCTGGTAGTGCTATTGGATAAGCTTTGGACTGCTAACCACGAAGTTGGGAGTTCAAATCCACCAGCTGCTCTAAGGGAGAAAGTGAAGGCTTTCTGCTTTCATAGTAATTTAGAGTCTAAGAAACATTTATAGGGCTATCATGAGTCGGTATTGACTTAATGGGCTTGGGGCAAAGTAGGTAGGGAGCAATGGTCGTTCAGCATTGGAATTCTTGCCTTGCACACAGGAGATGTGAGCTTTAATGCAGGCCAGTAGATCCAACTTAGAGGAGCAACTAGACATCTGTCAACAACGCCAACATGAAGTAATTTTTATCATCAACATCTCAGGGATGAAACTGTGTTCGAGAAAGGCAGAACACGTACCTTAGCTCACACAGCTGGTAACCCGAAGGACGGTGCTGTGCCCCAGGCTGTGAGCTTCAGAGTCCAAGCTCTCACCTTTCCCCCTCTTGTCCCACCTGACTGCAAATCACATACACTTCATTACATACTTTACCACCTTACTTCCCAATATGTTATGTTAGCATCATAGTTTACACCATGCTGGCCCACCGTTGCCCAGAAGCCCAGCATTGCAAAGGCCCAGAGGGCTCCTGTTTAGTTGGTAATGTGAAGGAGGTGGCTTGGAACCCACCCAGTAGCAACACTGAAGAAAAAGCTGGCCGTCTGCTTCCATCAGGATTAGAGCCAGGAAAACTCCCTGCAGCCAACAGGTGACCCTGTCACACGTGGGACTGCCATACCACATAAATGTGATGGCAAAGGATTTGTTTGTTTCCTAATTTTCATAGGGAAGCCAGAAATCCAGAATGTTAAAAGTTGATGATAAATTTAAAACCCAAATCACTGCAAAAACGGCTAAATCCATTTAGGCAAGTAAACAATTCCCACAACCTTGGTCTTTTTTTATTTCAGTTCTCTGCTTTCTGGTGGGTGGCATCAGCTGCTTCCTAGGCGTTAAAGCCCATCTATATACTATGGCTCTCAAACTTGTGCCTTACCTTGCTCGCGAGCACATTTTTATTGGTCTTCGAGGCAAATCCTTGTCTACCACTCAAGGGATAAGCTAGCAAGAATCTTCCTGTACATCTCCTCCAGTTGTAGCTAGTGCTACCAAGGGTGATGCAATCAGCTTCTATGATTGCCCACTCAAACGGGTCCAGTCGTTCCCATAAGCCTGCTGTTTCCCAAATTTTAAAGCTACAAAATGTGTTTTAAACAAATTTTTGCTTAGACGCCCAGTGGCAACGGATATAAGCAAATCTTATCACAAGACATTGATTGGGGTTCAGATTCCCACACACTCATCCACGTTGCTATTTGTTGTGACACATGAGGCATCTGTATGAGACTAGTGGTATTCCCCAAAAAACAGTTTGAAAAACTGCCATACTGCTGCAAAAATTCTCTAAGTAGATGGGTTCAAGTTTCTTTTCAATTTGTAAAGATTTGATAGTACACCATTAATTACAATACAAGCTAAAACTCAAACTCCTTCGTATCAATTTAGACCCTACTATGTTTTGTTGTTTTTTTAAACATTTTATTAGGGGCTCATACAACTGTTAGCGCAATCCATACACACATCAATTGTGTAAAGTGCATTTGTACATCATTCTCAAAAC
>NW_022111300.1:1262610-1303000 GCF_000313985.2 Echinops telfairi | reverse complement strand
TATTTTGTCATATCTTGCCCTGTCCGACGTCTCCCTTCACCCACTTTTCGGTTGTCTGTCCCCAGGGAGGAGGTCACACACAGTTCCTTACTATGTTTATGAGCATCCCGGTTTACACTATGGTCACATGGTCTTTTTACTATGTACTCTTACGCCTCTTCCTTTGTGTTTTCTAGTACTTTGGCCAATAAATCGGGGCTTAAAATGGTTCTGGGGATATGAGGGTGACATGAAAAATTCCCCTCTACTTCCACTGTTGCCGATACAGCGTATACTTTTTACCTCGTGGGTGCAGGGTCTCTCCAGTGGATGGATGCACACAGCAGTGAGCGGCTGTTTGTCTTCAGTAACGGGCCAGTTTTAGACAGCAGCATTCAAGTCGATGGGGTGGGCATCAGAGCTATTCCTTGGCACAAAGTTAAACTGTACCTATAACTTATCATTATTATCAATCAGTGCTCTTCAACTAACCAAGGCATTTCTACTTATACTACACAGACTGCCATATCCTGACAAACCATGCACCCAGGCAAATAATGCACCAACACGTATCATAGAAATGGTACGATGGTGTCAAAACAGTTCTGGAATAGCACATTCATGCATACACCATGCATGTCTCATGGCATTTCCAGAAGGGAGTTTTGGCCTCACTTACCCTCCTTAATAGTCAAAACCTTGACTTTTGACCATGTTTGTATAATAAAGGTATATAAGCCTCACTCAAGAACTCATGGATCAAATTCGATTGTAGCCCAGCAAGTGAAAAATAAACCTTCCTGTCAACAGGCACCGAGACAAAACTTTAACATTAAATCCTTTGGCCAGAAAAATTAACTAAAATTGATGTCAGCCACATGTAGGAAAAAAATTCATAGAGCATACTATAACAAATAAGGGTTAAACAGTATGCAAAAACATATCATGTATGCATTATTTGCATTAAAATATGGTATATGTCATTTTATGTAAAGGTGAACATTATCAATCATCTCCCTGGAGCATTAAGTAATTCTATTTTTAGTGTCATTAACTTAGCCAATGGTACAGAAGTTAAAGCAAAGCTGAGAAAAGGAAATGATATAAATATAGACAAACCACAAAACATGAATGGTTGCCTTGTGTAGATTAAACTCTCATTGACACAAACAATGGAGGTTGGGGATAGGGCAAAACTTTCAGTCATATCCATTGACAACAGCACAACCACATAACTGAATTAAGTAAGTAAGTACCAAAAGGGTGTCAGAGTCTGACTTTGCATACTAAAGGGTGTTGTTATTATTGTTAGATGTTGTTCCAAGTCAGAGAAGCCCTGAGAAGAGCAGAAGAACACAGCCCCTCCTTACCGCTGTTGCAGCCCCCTGTCAAAGCGGCCCTCTAATAAAGGGCGGAAGAAGGGCAGGCTGGCCTGGCCTGCCTTAGCAAATCCACGAAAAGAACTGGTCCTGTTGCACCACAACTGTCTTTGCTCCTATTTATTTTGGAATGCAGAGCATTTCCAGTGGTACCCTGTCTGGGTTACAGATGCCTGGAGATCAAGGTGCACAAAATTAATCTAAGCTGGGGGGTCGGCGGGGCTGAGGAATGAGCCTGGGGTAGGCTTCTGTGAATACAGCATAGGCCCCAACTATTGGCGTCATGGGGCTTCTGTTGACTCCCATCTCACATGCCATTTTACTTGTGCTTGAGCAAGCTGCAAGATAGCAGGCCTAAAAGTACAGACATGCACATCCATTTTGCTAGGTACAGCTTGCTTGGGTTGGCAGTTTTATGGAAATTCAAGTTTAAATATATGCTATTGCTCTATATTTCATTTCACTTGTTATGAGTATTAAAGACCACTATTTTTTTTCAAATCACATCTAAATGTCCTTATGTCCCCTCTTGATTTCCCAAACATATGGGGAAAAGTATTACCATTCTCTATTATCATGACAGGGGCAATTTTTGAAGCAGGGCTCTCGTCTATAGAAAAAGTGATCTTGATAAAACATAGCAAGTGTGATCATATAACTCCTCTGCATGAAAGCCTAATGGCTTCACAGTGCTCTTAGAAGAAAGATCAAAATACACAAAATGGATCTAGGCTCTGTGTGTCTGGTCCACACTTCCTCTCTAGTTTCATCTTATCTAACTTCTCATTCTCTGCACTCTAGTTACCCCAACTCCATTTCCTCAAAAGCATCTCACTTCAGACACAGAGGCTTTGTATATGCAAGTCTCATGATCTGAAATAAGAACACTTTCCCCCCCACCCTGGCACCTTCACTTAATTAGCTTTCCCCATCCTTCAACTTTCACCTCAAGCCTAACTAACTGGAGAAAGTCTTTCTGTAGCCTTGATCTCTGGTCTGAGCCAAGGCTTAGCCCATTATACTTGCCATTGTATCCCCCAGCACTTAGCACACTTAGCCTTCAATGTTGTTGGCTACCATTGACTCCATCTCTGGCTCCCGGTGGTCCATACACAGTGAAAAGAAATGAGACCTTGTACTGTGCCGGCCCCATGACTGGGTAGTGATCAGACCATTGACATCCATAGAGTTTTCGCTGGTTGATTTTTGGAAATCAATCACCAGACTTTTCTTTCTAGCCCATCTTAGTTTGTAAGCTCCACAGAAACCCATTCACCATCATAGCAACACGTGATCCTCCACTGAAAAAGGGACAGGGACTGTAGGTTCGTAGGTTGGGATCCAAACCCAAATCTCCAGCCTGGAAGGTGAGGGAGGATTCTACCTCGAGGCCACCAAATCCTCATGCTTACAACTTAATGGAAACAAAATAAATTGTTTTTTTATTAGTACTTTCAGGGCTCATTTCCAGAAAGTAGGAGGTTGCTACTGAGCTTCTGAGCATGCATTTAAGTTAAAAGATTGTAGACATTTTGCCCTCTTTCAGGTAGGAAAAAACCTAGGACTTCACACCACATGAACAGGTAGTTCATCTTTGAGGACTTGGGTCATAGAAGTACTGCTTCATTTTCCTTAACCTGGTAAATGTGAATAAATGCTCACAGAAGCACAACCAATCATGAATCCTAATTTGACCCAACTGGCTCATTTTTATTTATCAACTTCTGTTCTTTGTCAAAACATATACACCTTTCACAAAAAAGGATAAACATACTTTTTGTTTTGATTTTTTTTCAGCAAAATACAATATGCATTTAATTTGTTATTTTACTATATAGTCTTTATGGTTATCATTTTCAATCACTGCACAAGCATGTCTTCCAAAATATTTATTAAGGAGGAATAATAATAGACCAAACATCTTGGAACATCAGGGAGGCAAAATTCATTCATTTTTATGACCAATAATGATCAAAGAAATGGAATCAAGATGAGTGGGGGAAGATAAGCTCTTTTTTCCCCTTTTGATTGTTTTTATTATCAGCGGATATCTGTATATATAAAGGGGAAAATTGATGTAGGAAAAGGAATAAAAGATTTTCTGTAGGGAAGTGTTTGATAAGAGGGTAAGAATTTAGTGATGAGGAATCTGTGGAAGTAGCCTATTCAGGAAAAAAGAGGAACTAGGTGGGAGAAAGGGTTTTCTCCCACATTTTCCTCTGCTTGCTTCAGCTGCCATCTGGATTCCATGGGGCATCCGAATCAACAGGTGTGATACTGTTTTCCAGTAGTTCTATATTTCCTACTTGACTGTGAAGTTCCTACTAATAAAACACCATCTAGGCTGCAACAATGGGTCCCCAAGCAGCTGGAGGAGCAAAAGAAGAGGAGCCAAGAGTAAGAGGAAAAAGGGCACGTGGGTCTCCCTCAGCAAGTGCCTCCTGTACCAGGAGCCCTGACGAACTGGATGCTGCCCAGCAACCATTGCCCAATGTTTCATCAAATTTTCAATCAAAGAATCCTGATCAAAAGATGAAATTTTGGAATACAATTTCAAACTTTCAATGGGATCCAGGACTTCAGGATGAACGCCCCGCAAAGTAACCTTTAAACCTTAAACCAAAACTATCTGCTGAAGGCGACTTTGAGTTAAACAATAATTTAGCTTAATTGGTAAAATAGATCTGCTTTGAACATTTGCTCTCTTAAAGGATTATCTTCGCAGGATTAAATTGGCAGCAGCAACTTGAAAGAATAGATGGGCAGCACAAGGGGTAGAAAGCGGTAGAATAATACGGAAAAGGAGAGTGAGCGTGACTGCCCGACTTGAGGAAGGTGAGAGAGGTCACAGAACCGTGCACAGAGAATTTGTTGCAATGGTGCATCTGTATTTCGTTGTGTACATTTTCACCAAAGGTTGCTTGGAGGCAGGGAGGAGAAGAAACTAGCACATCAGATAAGAAAGTGGATCCGTTTAGGGTGGTGTCAGCTTGTGGGGAGAGAAGAAGTTGTGAACTAGTGGTCTAGAACAGAGAATGGACCGGGGAGTTGGGGGTACCGTTTCATTGCTGGCATGTAGAAAGTCCCCTAGAGGCTCATAGTCATAAAAAGTGAAAACTGTCAGAGGGCCACACATTTTTCCCCAGCTAACAGCACAATTGAAAACGTGGAGTTGGATCAGTGTTATATTTAACTAGAATTGTGATTTTGATGGCCACGGCGTGGAGCAAATGATTAAGCACTTAGCTACTAACCAAAACGTTGGCAGCTGAAATCTACCCTGAGACTTCTTGGAAGAAAAGCCTGTTTTTGAAAAGTCACAGAATGATAAACACTAGAGACCTTTCAAGACTCCACTTGTTACTCAGGAAACCCTAGTGTAAAGCACTGCTTTGTAGGTTATGCTATGGCAGTTGACCTTGGTGCCCAATGAAACTGCAATCCTAAACCCTAGGCATATCTAAGATGCAACTCTTGGTCTCTCCTTATCTGGAGCAAGGAAAAGAGGGGATGGGGGGCGGAATCAAGGACACAAAGAAACAATTAGTCAACAAGTTGAATGGACTGTAGGTAGCCAAACTTCCACTATCCTGAGATGAAAGATGGTGCCTGGTTGCTACTGCTGACCACTCTAAAAGGGATAATAATAGATCCTTGATAGAGTGGGAGGAAAAAGTGAAACAAACACAAAACCATACCCCGCCCCCCCCCCCAAAAAAAAAACAAAAACCCAAACTATATTTACTGGTCTGAGAGAGATGGTGAAACTCCTTAAACTATACGGCCTAAGATACCCACCAAATCGGGAAGGGAACTCACCGCTGTGGCTTAACTTTCAGCCAAATGATACCAAACTAAGAACCCAAACCCACTGCAGTTAAATTCATTGTGACTCGACGTCGTGGTTCTTCATAGGATTCCTGACACTGACACTGGCAGTCTAGGGATAGACAGCCACATCTTTCTCCAAAGGAGCAGCTGGTGGGTTTGAATCACGGACCTTCTGGTTAACAGCCTAATAGCTACCCCACAGTGACACCAGAGCTCCTTCAACCAAATGAAGATTTTAAAAAGGCAGCATTCACCAGGGATAAAGCTCAGAAGGCAAGAAGAGATAACAATGAAGGATACAGGGAAATGGCAAGTACAAGAGTGCTACCATGTAGTGAGGATTACAAGCCACATCACAAACAAAATGTGTTGGCTTATTGAATGGAAAATCCATTTGTCCTGACTAGCTCACCCAATGTTTAGAGAGGCCTATGGAGCACGTCTAATTCAGAACCAAATGGCTATGTGGAGTCACTGTGAGTTGGAACTCACTCAATGGGAAGTGGTCAACTGGTAGCTTTGACAACCTAACACCTCAATGTGCTAGAGAAACAAAGGAGTTGATGGAAAAATTCCAGGATGTGTATTGATATGTATGAGTTATCAAACAATTTTACTTCAAAATATGTTTTCCCTTGATTTCAGTATGCCTTCCATTAATGAAAACACACAGAATTAACAGAAAACACAACTTAGAAAATGTTCAGTCATGAAAGAGTTAAAGTTCACCAGGTCCTTTCAGGAATTCTGAGGTGTTATTTCATATATGACAAGAGCCCATATGTCCATATGTCCATCTTGTGCTCTAGATGATGTCCACACTGTTGGTTACAGCTTGGTTGACTTCTGTTCCTCCCACTGAGTCATGCATACCTCCAGTCTCTGCCTCGCACGCGTGAGATCCAGGGAGCTCATGCTGTCCTCTGCAAAGTGGGAAACGGTCTCCTGCTTCAGAAGGCTCTGTATTCAGAGCAGATGCCTCCATTGAATGTCGAATCATACAATTATTATTCATCTCATACTCTTCTCTTATAAATCACAAGTTTGTATAAAGAGATTGAGGTCCAGTACAGCATGATCTTGAATTTGGAACAGTCCTTGCATATGGTCTTAAGGATGCCCTTCTGAATCAATGCTAGTTCTCTCAGAAGCCAGGCCTTCCTTCTATGTACTTTGACCTTTTTGTGGAGGCCCCTTCAATATACAAATTATACTCGATAGCTTTACAGATTATTACAGGATATGTACGAAGCTGAACGTCACTTTGGAAAGTATTATTTTCTGTACACCAGGCACAGGGGAGAGCAATGAGGGGAAGTGGTGATGACTGTCTCAATATGCTAACCATCCTGAGCCAGAAGGATGATTTGAGTTCTTTTGTAGACGGTGGTAACAAAGGCTCTTAGAAGAGGAGGTATGTGTCCCCAGTGTTTGCAGTGAGCTTGCCCATGCGGGTACTAGTGGTACATTGTTTGACTTAATAGTTCCAGTTTTGTTTCAAAGGATTTTGAAACATCAAGAATTATTTGTGGGTGGCACAGGAAAATTCTCTGAAAGTTTTTTTTGTTTTATTTGGAACAGCAAATGGCTACTAAACAACAGAATTCTAAATGACTTTAAATCATAAACATGTATACTTGACTTCCTGAACTTCAAATACCTTAAAACACTTTTTGTGCAATTAAAAGGCTTCGGGGTGGGGTGGGGGACAGGAAGCCATGGGTTTGCTGTATTTATACATAGGAGAGAAGTATCTATCTCTCTGCCTCTTCCCCAAAGGCTGAGATAAACAAATACTCCTCAGAGACAAGGTAGCAGTGATCATGGATTTTTACATGAACCTCATGCATCAGGCATCTTGGGGAGATAAATGGCCACATGCTCTTCACAGGGCATGTGAGGAGTGCATGTTTTCCAGGGGAGGAGAAAGAAAACATTATCCACATTTTATGTGCATTTCTATGACACAGAATAATTGGTTTCTTATAGGAGCAATGAGACACTCAGAGAAGTTTGATGTCCTTATACTATGTAAACTGATTCTCAATAGCCCTGAGTTGTTAAGAATAAAAGAAAGAATGAACTACTGGTAATACACCAATGACTCTCACAACTATGATGTTGCATGAAAGAAGCCAGACCCCAAAGAGTACAGACACAGGATTCCATAGGCAGCAAGCTCAAGAGAAGGCAAAAAGAAACATGGATATCAGACTAGTGCTTGTCTGTGGCCAGATGGGGATAGAAAAGCAAAGGCACAAGAGAATTTTCTTTGGGTTCAATTCCATTGGTGCTTACAAAACTGTACACAGCTAACAAAACTCATCACAGTGTGCATATAATATAACCTTTTACTGGGCGTAATTTGACCTCCGTTAAAATAATGCTCTTCACATTTATTCTCATTCTATGCACTGATTTGCAATAAAATTCTTGGTCGCTAAGCAAAATTCTCTCCTCCCCTATTTTTCATTCTCAAAATGAAAAAGAAAAATCACAAAGGTTTTAAAGCCTTTCTTTGCTCGACTTGCTGTAAGGCAAGAGCAAGAGGTGCTAGCTATCTCCAAGACAAACCCCACGTGAGCTCTGCAGCACAGAGTGAAAACGTAGAATGTGATACAAAGGTAAAGAAAACCAGACTCCACTCCTGGAATTCTCATTCAAAAGTCAGTTTTTGTCTTTGGTTACCACTGATCCGTCTTGCTAAGTAAAAACGATTGTCTTGGTCATAAAGTGGAAGAGACAAATAATATTTCATAAAATGAATAATATGTCATATAATATTTCATACCCATCATCAAGGGTAGATGGCTGATGACTGAAAATGACAAATGGCTAAGAAAGTAATAAAACTAGAACAACAATGTCCATCATTGATCTCTAGTTTTTGATGTGTCATTAGGGAAAATTTCAAGGTGCTAATTTAGCAAATGGGTGCCAAAATGGTGACAATATAATATAGATCATTCATATGGGAAAATACAGCTTGTTTATTAACCACTGTTGAGATCTAGTCACTTAAAATTCTTAAATTTCTTGGAGTGTATTGGTTTTCGTTATCATTATAACAAAGGACGCTGCCCTTAGTGGCTGAAAACATGATTTCAGAATGCTGTAGGTCAGGCATCCACTATGGGCTCTCTGGACTAGATGAACAGGTTGGCAGGGCTGCACTTCTTTCTGAAGGCTCTCGGGTGAATTCCATTCTCTGACTTGCTAGGAATATAAAGGCAACTGGCAGCAGAGCTTCCTCACCTCGTGCTTGGTCTTCAAAGCACACCACTGCTGACTTGAGTTCCCATTCCTTCCACGCTCCGGTCTCTGAAACTAGGAAGGGCTCTTTCCCTTTGAAGGGCTCATGATGCAATTAGGTTGAGCTCATCTGAATTGCCTAGAATAATCTCCCCCTTGGAAGGTCGCCATCAAAGCCCTGGTGGCATAGTGGTTACAAAATGGGCTGTGATCTACAAGGTTGGCAGCTCGAAATGAGGTGGAAAATGGGTAGAAAATCATAAAAAGTTACAGTCTTGGAAACTCACAGGAGCAGCTCTCCGCTCTCCTATAGGGTCACTAGGAGTCGGCATCGGCTTGGTGACAGTGAGTTCTTGAGCACCAAGACCACTACCAGTCAGCATCATCTCCCAGGCAATTGGGTTTAGTTTCTGTTTTTTCCTATCAAGGTCCTTAACCTTAGTCATATCTGCAAGCTCTCATTTCCTGTGTATGGCAACATTTTTATAGGGCTGAGGATTGGGTTATAAGATACCTTCAGAGGTCATTATTGTGCTTATCAACACATTGTTTACAGAGACAGTGGCACCCCAATGGAGTTCCAATGGATGGGAATGAGTTATGTTTCTGACAAAGATGAAGTCATTGGGCCTGGATTTACTCTTCCAATTAAACCAACTCGGAAGCCAGACAAAGTATCTAAAATGACAGCTTTTAGGCATTAGATATCAGATGGCCCTTGCCAGTGACTCCTGTTTCCTGAGAAGAAATAAGATGAGAATTAATATGTTCCCAGTTTACTGCTTGGAGAGAGATTCCAGAGATGAAGCTGGGCATCCAGGATACTTTAGAATACAATATGTGTGTACACACGTACACACACACAATATAGGAATCCTGGTGGCTTAGTTATACATTGGTCTGCAATCCACAAGGTCGGCAGTTCAAAACCACTAGCAGCTGCGCAGGAGAAAGATGGACTTTTCTACGCCTACAAAGAGCAACACCCTTCAAACCTCACTTGGCATCAGCTCATTGACAGTGAATTTAGCTTTTGGTTTTCTTAAAATATTATTTCCATTCCTACAATAACCCATCAAACAGCACCATGATTGTGTTTTTCTTGTCAAATAAATAAAAACTCTTTATGGACCCATTATCTGTTTGTAAACATCGATTCTCTTTATGCCAAAACTCACAGAAAGAGTTATTTGTATTTCTTTTCTCCAAATTTCAACTAGTCTTCCCTTATTACCCTCGACTTCTTCTACCCAGACGTTTGCAATCATCACCAACAATAAACCAGTTGTTCTAACAGAAACCAAAACATTTACATAGCTATATCTAATTCTCAATTCATATTTCACCAAACTTCACAAAAGTGTTTTACCTAGTTTACTGTATTCTCTGCTTTTGAAGTAGTGTGTGCGTGGTTGACTTCTGAAATGCTACACTCTCCTCCCACTTTAGCATGTGCAACTTCTTGCTCTCCTTTTCTAGTTTCCTTCTAATTTCTTAATGTGAAGGTTTCAGAGCTCAACTCTTAGGCTTCTGGAGCATACTCACTAGCTTCTTGATCTCATTTAATTCTTCAGGGTTTTCTGTCATACAGGTGAACTCTGTGTGTTTTATCACCAGTGCTGACCTGTCTCCTAATCTCCAGATTCATGTTTGCTATTTGCAAAGTTCCACCTGGATAACAAAAAGACAAACAAAACGTAACCTGACTAACACTGGTCTTGGTCCCCCGACGTCAAATCTGCAGTTTCTCCAGTATTCTACAGCTCACTTAAGTAGCGCTACATCCAGGAATTCAGGCCACAACACTTTAGTTTATTTCCAATTCCTCTTTAAGTATCCTTAAACTGCAAATCCTATTCTTCCTCTTGAAAATGTTTTCTGAATTTCCTCACTTCTAAGCATTTTTGAAAACATTCTCTGACTGTATCAGATGGAAGCGCTTCCAGAGTTATCATCCTGGTAGAAGATACGATTACTCCCGACTTGGACTAAATTCCTAGTCTCTCCATTGTTTCCACTCTTGGTGACTGTGATTCTACCTCTCCCACAGTATGCAAAGTAGTCCTTTGAAAACACGATCTTGGAATACTCGCTTAAAATTCTCCCACAGTGAGTACTGGTTCACTGAGGCTCCCTAGAGTGAAATCCATACATCTTCATTCTCTAAAAGTTCATCTGATCTCATTTCCACCCACATGCCCAACTTTGCTTCCTACCAGGATTTTTCTTGAACATTCTTTTGACAGCCCACAGGTCATTCTATTCTTCAAACTTTCCAAACATTTGTAAACTTCTCCCATGAATAATTTTCCTTCAGATCTTGACATGACTCCATTTTTTATTTCATTCATGTTTCTGCTCAAATGGCATCCTCTAGAGGCACTGTTTTTTGGACCATCTTAGATAAAAACAGCGTCTCTACAACACATAGATTCGTCATAGCTAACCCGATACCATACATCATACACAACACCCATTGATTCTTACCTTTCGCAGCCTCCAAATCATAAGCTCCACTAGCCCAAGGATTTGGTATGTGTACCACTAGCCCACTCCATCCCATCAAAAACCCAAGCCAAAGTCACTGTCACTCAGTTGCTTCTAATCCATAGTGACCCTTAGAAGGTTTACAAGATAGCAATTTTTTACAGGAGCTTACAACATCGTCTTTCTCCCTTAGAACGACTTGAGGGTTTGAACCACTGGTCTTACAAATAACAGACTGATTCATAACCAGGGCTCTGGTCTATATCTCTAGGACATAGAAAATGGCCATCAAATGATAGGCCCTCAATAAATATTTGTTTTAGGACCAAATTGTAAATCAATATCCTTAAAATTAAAGTATAATTTTAATAATTGTTCATTTTCTATCATATGCAAGTTCTAAAATTTTCACCGCTCTGGTGGTATAGTGGGTTAAGCATTGCGCTGCTAACCATAAGGTCAGCAGTGTGCAACTACTAGCTGCTCCGTGGGAGAAAGATGAGGCTTTCTACTGCCACAAAGAGTCATGGTTTTGAAAATCCACAGAAGCAGCTCTACCCTGTCCCATAGGGTTGCTATTGAGTTGACGTCAACTTGATGGCAGTGGGTGAGCGAGTGAGCGATCTTAATACTGAATATCATTTCCAGATTTACAATTCTCACCACCACTTGCCAGATAGGTGGCCAGAGAGTTATTTTCCCTCTCTATAAGCCACAGTTGCTATATCTGAATGATGGGGAAAGCACTGTTTCTTTCACACAGAAGCAATGTGCAATATTCCTTTTATGCATAAAGTTTTAGATGCCCATCGTGAAGTCACAGACGTATGTTCAAGAATTTGATTGTACTGCAAGGAGCCCTGGTATCACTGTCAAATGAGGTTGGACCGATACCTGAAAGGTCGGTGGTTCAAATACACTAATTTATCCTTGGAGAAAATTGAGGCTATTTGCTCTTGTAAAGAGTTACAGCCTCAGAAACATTTTACAGGTTCACTATCAGTCAGAATCATGGTGGGGTTTTTGTGTTTGTTTGTTTGTTTGTTTTTTGCGGGGGCAGGCGGAATTGAACCGTCAATGGGCACAAATATTTTTATATGTATGTACAAACATATTGCAAAGTTGCTTTTTCAGAAAAGTTGATCCAATTAATATTTCTACTAATGTTTTACAAAGAGTACCTATCCCACCCATAACACTTTCACAAGAACTATTGAGCTTAAAAAAAATTTAATTTGCAGTAAGTTTAGCTGAGATATGGTATACACAAATCCTTATTTTAACCGATGAAATTCCACCTATGGTACCAATATAGTGATTACTTAAATTAATTTTCCTTAGTTTCTCCATCTGTAAAATGGAGATGAAGTTCTCGGTGGTCCAAGGAGAGATAAAAAAGCAAGCAAAGGACTATTTTGGAGACGAAAATGCAATGGGGCCGTGCGATTTTTACCACAGTACACATTCAGAATATCCCAATCAAAATCAGGCATGCATTGAAAGAGAGTGGTGAGCACAGTGGAGCCGACAAAGGCAGCCAGGAAGGCACACTTGATTCTGCTTGGCACAGCTGGCTTGTTTGAAGTGCTTACGCTGTACAGTAGCATGGCAATTATGATGTGTATGTCTCGGAGCTTCAGTCTTACAAAATCATCTCCATGTTCATCTGCTTAGTCATTAAGTTTTGTGGCGGAAGCTGAATGACTAATGAAATTGCAGATTTCAACTGTTTTATGGCCTCTAAGAAAATTTCATTTACCAACGAATGGCTATGAAAATATGTGAGTGGCAGATGAAAGTGCAAAGCGTAATCATAAATGGAACAGGACAATTGGTTCAAGGTTTCATAGAGTAATGAACTTCATATGATTTTCACCATTTTCTCCACCACTTGACCACTTTATTTATTCTTTCATGCATTCATTCATTACTCTACTCATAACAATTTACTAAACACTAGCTAAACACTGTCTAATTTTCCAGGAGTCCTAGAATAGAGATGGGAAAATGGATAGAGTCATAAACAAATACTACTATATAACTACACTACTTGTACTCTGATCTTGTATTTTATGGGAAATTATTGTTGTAGAGTGAAAATTTGTAAACACAAGATCCAAATGGTTCAGAAAAGACAATGCTCATGGGATCCAAAGCTCTATGTTACATTAATTAAATTTAGTGGCTTCAAAATAAACTAGCAGAATGAACGGAGCCTGAAAAACAAAAAGAGTTCTAAGCAAATTTACATTATTTAAACATTAATTTTTGTAGGTCTTTATAGCTTTCTTTCCCTGTCTAATAAGCAGGTAGACACAGAAAACTATAAACGGACAGGTTTGACGCTGTTCTTCAAATAACTTCTACATCATAAAATTAAACAGGTGTATTTTTTTAAATCAATTTATTGAGGCTCATACAATTCATCACAATACATAGATCAATTGTGTAAAGCACATCTATACATTTGTTGCCCTCATTATTTAAACAGGTGTATTTAACAGCATGTAAATATTAGGATTACTGAGCCAAAGCATCCACTAAAATTACATGTAGTCAGATGAAATGTTTAGTCTTGTTTTTATAAAATTTAAGGAATATCATGCATAGGCAATCGCCATGCTATTATACTGATTTCTCCAGATTATGCGGCAAAGTACTTTTGGAGAAAGGACAAAATACATTTAAGGACAGTCTCACCTTGTGTATTAGTCTGGGTACTTTGGAGAAACAAATCCACAGTGACTCATGTATAAGAGAGAGTTTTATGTAAAGGAAACGTGCATCACGAAAACATCCCAACCCAATGCTGCCCAAGCCCACAAGTCTAACATTAACCCATTAACCCAACACCAGTCCACAAAGTCCTCCACCTCACAAAACAGAGGCAATGATGCCGACTGCAGGATGAAAGCTGAGTCAATGAACGAATAAGCATCTCAGCACTAGCAGGGGTCTCCACACGGCTGCTCCAGCACCCAGGGCTGCATTGGGATAGGTCCATGCGGCTTCTCCTTGGGGATGTCTTGTAGGACGTCAATCTTGCAAGCTGAAGCAGGGAACTGCTAAGGCACTGCATCCTGGTGCAACCATCACAAAGCAAGAGACCCGAGAACTAGAAAGGCGAGGCTTCACCACCCATTTATCCCTCCACCTTTCAACCAGCACCACATGCGATTATCGGCCAGGCTGGCACAATTAACTAACTCACCTTGTGATATGAATACTACACAGTTTTGATAAAACAATCAATTTCAAGCTGGAAGGAGTCTCGAGTTAGTTCCTAATGCCCTTTTTTACTCAGCGGTGTCTTGGGTTTAAGCATTGCACTACTAATTGCAAGGTCATCAATTCAAACCCACCAGCTTCTAGGCAGAAGAAAGATGAGGCTGATATTCAGGTAAAGATTGACCTTCTCAGAAACCCTGAACAACATTGCTCTGACTCCAAACTGACTCCATGGAAACTGGGTTGAATTTTGTCTTAGTCAATAACCTATTACCAGCAATGAGTAATAATTCCAAGACTGAAAGAATAGCAGCCATGCGATTGTACTAGAAGTTTTATACCTGATCCCCTTGACACCTTGTGATCACACAGGCTGGTGTGCTTCTTCCATGTGGGCATATTTGCTTCTCACATAGATAGCCGCTTGTTTACCTTCAAGTTTTTAAGACCCTAGATGCTATATATTTTGATAACCGGGCACCATCAGCTTTCTTTACCACATTTGCTTATGCACCTGCTTTGTTTTCAGTGATCGTGTAGGGAAGGTGAGCATCATGGAATGCCAATTTAATAGAAAAAAGTATTCTTGCATTGAGGGAGTACTTGATTGGAGGCTCAATGTCCATCAGCTACCTTAATACTAAACCTACAAATATATGCACATACATCTATTTCTCCATCCTTATATAAAAATATATTTATATATGTACATGCCTGTATTCATACCTCCATAAATGCCCTTTGCCTCCTAGTTCTTTCCTCTATTTGCTTTTACTTTGCTCTTGTCCCACTATCATGTTCAGCCTTCATTTGGGTTTCAGTAATTCCTCTCGGTTACATTGTCCTTGATCAATCCTGGTAGGGATCAATCCAGGCCTCCTCTCTACTGATTTGGATCACTTGTTGTTCCCTTGTCCCTGGGTTTGTTAATACCACTTCCTTTTCCCCACCTCCCCCTCTCCCATCTCTCCCTGAAACCGTCGGTGCACATCCATATCTGCAGAGAACAGTTTGAGTGCCAGCTTTTATGTACTTCTGGATATTACATGGACCACAGGAACAATAAATGCAGCCACAATATATGGGGCTTCGATGAATAACAAAAACGCAAGGCTCATTAAAATAATGAGTGCTGTATATTATTTTGTGCAGTTTAGACTGTGTGGCTCAGTTGTAGGTCCATGCTTTAAAGATAACTTAGGAAAATGAGTGAAATCTGGTAGTGAGAGTCCACACTTATTTATCAGGAAATTTTGCAAACAACAAAAGATGCTCAACATAAGGTCAATCGCCTTCTAACAGTTAGTGTTTGTAGCCCCAGAGATTCAAAATTACAGCAAAATCTTAGAACTCATGCCATAGGTAGACAGAGTTCAGCTGAGTATATGAAAAAATATATGTAGTCTCCGAACTATCCGTTATGAAATCCTAGCGTCCTTGTCACTAGAAGTTCAAATAGAACCTAAAACAGTCCTAATCCCCATAATGAAACAGAAGGAATTTCTACTTTGATAGGAAAGAAGGGTTAGATCACATTCCGAAATCACTCTCACATTAATTCTCCATAAGCACAAACCTGGATGGTGTCAGCTCCTCCTTTGAACATTTTACATTGGTCCATCTTTTCCACTCTTTCAATTGTGAAACTTATCTACCTGATGCTCAAGGGCTTTCAGAGATACTTCCTTAGTGAATCTTTTTCTCCACACATCCACAGCAGCATGCATATTTAAAAGTAATAAGATATGGCTCATTCCTCAGCAATATGTCAATATCTGGGGACTAGAACTGGTAAAATAGCTCTAAGTATTTTTTAAATTGCTTTTTCTCAGCCTAATATTCATCAGTCTACAGGGTCACTCTTATTGCAGATGCATTACACAGAGAAACATTGTATGATAAGATTGAAGTCATTCTATTTACTGGGGACTCCCCACTGCCTCTTTTTGCATGGGGTATCATTTGTAATTCATTTAACATGTATTTATTGAACATGCATATATGTATATATAACATGGTTCCATTCCCCAAGGCGCTTTGAAAAAGTGGGAAAGATAGGCACAAAGCAAATTATACTAATACACATGATATGCATTAAACCAGAGGAAGTGAAGCTAAAGTATCCAATGCTTGCGAGAGTTGTGGGGGAATTGTATCAATAGGGTTGGTGTCACCCAGTGAGGTGACTCATATTGTCACCCTTCCTTTCAATGAATCTCCTACCATACCAGATGACATAGAATCCTTAGTAATGTTTATTATAAATTTTAATTATAAAACATGAAAATATAGTTATAAATTTTAAAAATGTACTATTTCTAGGATTATATGAATACTATCAACAATATTGTTTTTGTAAAGTCCTTCTACATTGAACGGTCACATTACTAGTTATAACATTATGAAGTGGAAGCCCTTTCATTTTTCCTTTTCCTTTAATTACTACTTCTTTTTTTAAAAATCGTTTTATTAGGGGCTCATACGATTCTTATTATAATCCATACATGCATCAATTGTGTAAAGCACATTTGCACATTCATTGCCCTCGTCATTCTCAAAACACTTCCTCTCCACTTAAGCCCCAGCATCAGGTCCTCATTCCCCCGCCCCTCCCCGCTCCTCTCTCCCTCATGAGCCATTGATAGTTTATAAATTGTATATTTTGTCATATCCTGCCCTGTCTGACGTCTCCCTTCACCCACTTTTCTGTTGTCCATCCCCCAGAGAGGAGGTCACATGTAGATCCTTGTAATCGGTTCCCCCTTTCCAACTCACCCTCCCAGTATCGCCACTCACACCACTGGTCCTGAAGGGATCATCCACCCTAGATTCCTTGTGTTTCCAGTTCCTATCTGTACCAGTGTACATCCTATGATCTAGCCAGACTTGCAAGGTAAAATTTGGATTATGATAGTGGAAGTAGGGAGTGGGGGTGGGGGGGCGGGGAGGAAGCATTTAAGAGCTAGAGGAAAGTTGTATTTTTCATCGTTGCTACTTCGCACCCTGCCTGACTCGTCTCCTCCCTGAGAACCCTCTGCAAGGGGATCTCCAGTGGCCTACAAATGGGCTTTGGGTTATTGCTATAAGTTTGTAAACACTAATTGCCACACTTTGTAGCTTGAACACCAGAAAAGTTGACAAAATCAATGACTAGGGTAACACTGACAGCCACCACGAATGCCTATTCTTGTAACCTCTGTAGGATGTGCAGACCAAACCATATAACCCTAACCGTCTGACTGGTGCACATTAAACCACTGCCATCAAGTTGACTTGGCCTCACAGCCAAGTTGGAGTATGGAGCAAGCCAGCTCCCCAGAGTTTCTAAGCCTGTAAATCTTTACTGAAGCAGACAGCTTCACTTTTCTCCCCCTGAGCAGGTGGTGGGGTGGAAATGCTCCTACCCAATGCTAAACCAACTGCATCACCCGGCTTCCCAGAGTGCATTAGAAATTTTGCCGAGTATAGTAGCATTGAGTGCGGGCCTTGTAGGGTTAGCAATATGTGTAAACTGGGCTCCTGAAAATGCTTTCACCGTCATTTGTTGTTAGGTGCCATCGAGTCAGCTCTGACCCATAGTGACCCTCTGCACAACAGAACGACACGATGCCTGGTCCCAGGCCATCCTCACAACGCTCCTATTTCCAAGTCCATTGATGTAGCCGGTATGTCAACCCATCTTGTCCAGGGCCTGCCTCTTTGTCACCGCCCCTCTTCTTTCCCCTTCTTTACCAAACATAATGTCCTTCTCCAGGGACTGGTCTCTCCTGACGACACGTCCAAGTCTCACCACCCTTACCTCTAAGGAGCACTCTGCTCTCACTTCTTCCAAGACAGATTGGTTTGTCCTGTCAGCAGTCCAGGGTACTTTCGAGATTCTTCTCCTGAATCACGATTCAAATGCGTTAACTCTTCTACAGGCTTCCTTATTCAATGTCCAACTTTCACATAAATATGATGACATAGCTTGGCTATATTCCTTCCATAAGGTGTGAAAACCTTATGCTACAAGTGTACTTTGGTTAAAAAATAATAAATTTCTGCTGACACGCTGAATCAAAGTCTTAGAATCATTTTGCAGTGACCTCCTCTGACAATGTCACCCAGGGCCTTCCACACAGCCCTAGGGAAGCCTCTGACTGGAGGGGCGGGGAAAGGATGCAAATGAGCTGTGTTGGAGTCAGTCTGTGGAGATAAACAATTGAGGAGGAGGAAGCAGGGAAAGCAGGTCCAGCAATGACGTGTCCAGAAGCACCTCGCTCAACAAGTTGGCTTCCTTCTGCCTGAGTCACTCACCTTTATTGGCTCTGTGCACTTGGAAGGCCTCTGCTCTGTCTCCTGATCTGGCTGCCACTGCTCCTCTGCCCCTCCCCTGGTGTCTTCAGCTCTCTCCTGGATCAAGGAGCTCAGGATGCAGGAATCTCAGGGTCAGAAGGACACATTCCACACCCACCCAAACTTACCTCTATTACTGATAGCCGAGACCCCGCTACCTCCCTGCTTCTGAGACAGTTCATCCTATACTCATCAGGATGACCATCGCAATTAACCCTACTAACACTAACATGCACGCTTATCTGAATCACGTAATCCTACTTGTGTCTGTCCCCACTGCCTCTGATGCAGACCCAATAGGAAATAGTTGTTTGTGGGGAGTTAAAAAAGACAGTGACTTCAAGGCCCATATTAAATAATTCACTGCACTACATACAGGTCCATAAGCAGCTTTGAAGGACTACAGCTCTGGTGGAGAAGCAAAAGAAGAGGAGCCTGAAATGTGATCAGGGTTCAAATGATTGAGTGCTGAGCGCTGAAATGAAAACTTCCCAGTGTTTCTCCAAGTGGGTGATGGGAGCAGGCAGTGGGGATGGGGGTGCTACAAAAGCAGATACCTACACTTTATCCAGGAACATGGGCTATAGTACAAAAGGTTTTAATTGTGGGGCGGGGTGGGGGGTGTCTCTTTTTTATATGTTTTTGCTTTTCTGAAAAGGTGGCATAAGCCAAATAAGCTTGGAGTCCTATGCTTCAAACTTACTATTTTGAGACATTTTATCTGCTCCTTCTCTGATTACTGGGGTGGGGGTTGTGGGGGTGGGAAGGGGGTGTCACTCATTCAGGGGACCAGGAAGCAGGAAGTTGGAGAAGGCTTTCGATAGAGTGGTATCAGTGGTTTGAGCTGAACCCCCAGAGGTTAACACCTGGCCGTCAAACCCCTTTCCATAGGGCAAGCCCACAAAATGCATGTCGCCATTGCAAGTCCTAAGAGACCTGACTCTCAGAGGCTAGTTGAGGGGGGGAATCATTTCGGACAAGGACGCTCAAGGGACACCTTGGTGCAAATTCCAGCAATTGAAACAAATTCTTGGGAGTGCAGAGTGGCCAAGGCCAGACAGGAATTTCGGTAGTTCAGCCTGGAGGCGGTGGGAGGGGACACAGCTGCGCTCACTTGTCCTGTGCGCATCAGCCACCACAGAAAGGCTCTTCACTGGGCCACTGAAGAATAATCGCTGATTGCTTAGGGAAGAGAGAAATGGGAACACACAGCAGATATTTTAGGCCCCAGGCCTTTGTGGGATTATCTTGAGTGCTTTGTTAGGCTATCCTTGGGTGCTGACCTTGCGATTCAGGGTCCAAAAATGCCTATCACTCACCAAAACAGCAGGGCATGGATCTGTTTGCTCAGACGGGTCCCATGTGTCAGCTCCTCCGCTTTCCAGGTCCCTCGCTGTCTTTCTCCTCCTCTCGGCTCACCATCCACTTTCCTAGCTTCAAAACTAGAAGAAAGAAAAAAGTTTCATTAGCTCATTGTCTCAAAATCAATAAACTCATTGTTTTAGGAAAGATAGAATTTTGGTCCATATTTTAAAAGGAACAATATAAAAAACAACTTTTGCTTGTTGGGCTTATAACATTTGCGTATTTTAAGTGCTTACTTGTAATCTCACAAACATTTCACAAAGACTTAGTCAATATTCAATATTTAGTTGAATATTCCAGTCACTTGTTCCGGGCCACCCAGCTAGGCAAGGCAAAGGGAACTCTAGCTGGCTTCAAAGCTCAGTGTTTTAATGTGTTTGACTGTATTTTAATTAGGATATTTTCCTATATCATTGGAATTGACTCTTAGTAAAGAATTCATAGGGCTGGATAAAAAGATGTATGAGAGAGAAGATAGAGTCCAAAGAAGTTAGAGTAAGTACCAGACATACCTAGCATGACCTCACACGACATGCCAAAGAGTTTGGAATTTATTTTAAAGGCATTGAGTGCCATTAAAAATATATACTTGGGAGGCTAACCTTGATTGAATTGGCACAAATTTAAACATTTCCTATGTTTAAATTTGGCAAGTAATTAAGTGTTATACTACTCAAACTTGGGAAAACTGGGGCCTAAAAGAAAGGGGGAAAAAAGGAACGATGGCTTCATAGCAAGGTCAGAGGTGGAAATCCAAGGGTCCTGTGGGACAATGTGACACCCACGCAACAAAGATGAAAATCAAACAGTATTGTCGGTAAGGTTGCGGGAGTGCCCACTGCTTCCCAAATCCCTCCACTTTGCATAGCACCAAGGATGTTTTTCTCTGCTATCAAGTCAGACTTTACTGATTGGGATCTCAGGCACAACAGAACTAAATATGACTGTACCCTGGTGTTTGTTGATTGCCAGGCCATCTTAATCTGGGAGTTCTACTACAACCTATTGAACATCACAGCTACATGCCACCTTCGCTTATAGAGGGGTGATCGCTGCTCATAAAGGATATTGGCCAAAAATCAAGCAAGGCTCTCTCAGAGGTAAATTAAGAATTCTACCACCAACAAAGGTGACGAATAACAAGAGTGTCCAAACCACAGCCAAACCCCACTGCTATGAAGTTGATACTGACTCATGGGATCTCATTCTTTAAATATGGGTTCCAAGACTGTAAATCTTTAAAGGAACAGACAGCCTCAGCTTTCTCCCAAAGAGCCGCTACTGGGCTTGAACCACCAAGCGAGCAGTTAACAGGCCAACGCTTACTGTAGAGTGCCACCAGGACTCCTCGTTGTTGTTACTGTTAGGTGCCATCTAGTTGGCTCTGACCCATAGTGACCCTGTGCACAACAAAACCAAACACTGCCCTGTCCTGCACCGCCCTCGATGCAGTCACTGGGTCAACCCATCTCATCAAGGGCCTTCCTTTTGTCAACACACCGCCACTTCACCAAACATGATGTCCTTCTTCAGGGACTGGTCTCTCCTGACAATATGTCCAAAGTATGTGTAAGATGAAGTCTTGCTATCCTTGCTTCTAAGGAGCACTCTGGCCTTACTTCTTTCAATACAGATCAGTTTGTCCTTTTAGCAGTCCATGGTACTTTTAATATTCTTCTCCAGAACCACAATTCAAATGCATCAATTCTTCTACAGTCTTCCTTATTCAATGTCCAACCTTCACATGCAGATGATGCAATGGAAAATATCATGGTTTGGGTCAGGGGTATCTAAGTCCTCAAAGGAATATCCCCTTTTTTTAAAATAACTCTAACAAGATCTTGTACAGCAGATTTACCTAGTATGATGTGTCTTTTGATCTCTTGACTGCTGCTTACATGAGCATTGATTGTGGATCTAAGTAAGACAAAATCCTTAACAACTTCAAACTTTTCTCCATTTATCATGATGTTACCTATTGGTCTAGTTGTGAATATTTTGGTTTTCCTTACATTGAATGGTAATCCATGCTGAAGGCTATAATCCTTAATCTTCAGGAGTAAGCACTTCAAGTCCCCCTCACTTTCAGCAAGCAAGGTTATTTCAGCTGTATGCCACATGTTTTTGTGGGGAGAACAGAGGTCCCCCACAAATCATCATGGGTCCGGTAGGCACAATTGTACAGCGATAATAAGTAGAGATCATAGTAAAGTCATAGAGAGCATGAGAGGTAGAGGAAAGATAGAAATAATGGAGTCAGACACAATTCATAGTAGCATGCTCACCTCAGCCCCGCTTGGTGGTCTTCAGTGATCGAGTCAGGACAGGCTGGTGTGCTTCTTTCATGTGGGTTTTGTTGTTTCTCAGCTAGATGGCTGCTTGTTTATCTTCAGTCCTTTAAGACCTCAGATACTATATCTTTTAATAGCTGGGCACCATCAGCTTTTCTTCACTACATTTGCTTGTGCACCCATTGTCTTCAGTGATTGTGTCAGGAAGGTGAACATCTCAGACTGACAAATTATTAGAACAAAGTGTTCTTGTGTTGAGGGAGTACTTGAGTAGGGGCCCACTGTCCATCTATTTCCTTAATACTAAACCTATAAATATATGTACATATGTCTATTTCCCCTTTATCATATATAAATATATTTACATCTGTATATGCCTGTATTTAGAGCTCTATAACTGTCCTTTGCCTCCTAGTTCTTTTCTCTATTTCTTTGTACCTTCCTCTTGTCTCACTATCATGGTCAGCCTTCATTTTGGTTTCAGGAATTGCTCTTAGTTGCATTGTACTTGATCCTGCCCTGCCAGACATCCTACACCCTCCTTGCCATTGATTTTGGATCACTTGTTGTTCCCTTGTCCCTGGTAGCCTTACAAATCCAGCTGGACCGGATGATGTACATTGGTACAGGTAGGAACTGGAAACACAGGGAATCCAGGATGAACCCCTCAGGACCAGTGGTGAGAGTGGTGATACTGGAAGGGTGGTGGGAAGGTGAGGGAGAAAGGGGGAACTGATTAAAGGATCTACATATACCCTCCTTCCTGGGGGACAGACAACAGAGGAGTGGATGAAGGGAGACGTTGGACAGTGTAAGATATGACAAAATAATAATAATTTATAAATTATCAAGGGTTCGTGGGGGAGGGGAGAGGATGGAGGGAGGGGGGAAATGAGGAGCTGATACCAAGGGCTCAAGTAGATAGCAAATGTTTTGAGAACAATGAGGGAAACAAATGTACAAAAGTGCTTGACACAATGGATGTATGTATGGATTGTGATAAGAGTTGTACGAGCCACCAATAAAATCTTTTTTTTTTTTTTAAATCATCCGTTCTATAGGTTGGGCATTATGTTGGGTCACCTTTCTTTGAAATGAGTACAAATATGGATCTCTTCCAGTCAATTGGCCAGGGAGCTGTCTTCAAAATTTCCTAGCATAAACAAATGAGAGTCTCCAGTGCTTCTTTGGCTTTCTGAAACATTTCAATGAGTATTCCATCAATTCCTGAGTATTCCATCAATTCCTGCAGCCTTGTTTTTGGGTAGTGAATTCAGTGTAGCTTGAGCTTCTTCCTTTAGCAGATTGGCTCTTACCCATATGTTATCTCCTGAAATAGCAGACATCGACTAGTTCTTTCTGGTATAGTGACTCTGTATTATTTCCATCTTCTCTTGATCCTTCCTGCCTGCATCATTCAATATTTTGCTTATAGACTCTTTCAAGTTTGCAATTCACGGCTTGAATTTTTTTCTTGAGTTCTTTCAGTTTCGGATAAACTGAGTGTATTCTTCTCTTTTTGTTTTCTAGTTCTAGGTCCTTGCACATTGCCCTGTAAGGTTTGGCTTTGTATTCTCAACCTCCTTAACAAGAGGATAATCAAACATTAATAAATGTTTAAACAATAAGTGAATGAGTGTCTGCAAGCTTGAACTTATGGTAGTGTTTTTTACTTGCCCTTATATTTAATTACAATAAGCCTAAGTATGTGTAAATGACAATGATAGATGAAACAATGGAATGGAATGTGGGAATCTAGTCCTTCCCTCAGGCATAATTCTGTAAAGTATCATTATTCAATGTCTGGTAGCGGTATTCTACAATTCTACAAAGTTCACATGTAATTGTAATATAGAGCTATTTAAACAAAATTAATAAATATCCAACATGATAGAGAAAGCATTTGCTATAAAACAAGAATGCAATACAATGTATTGTTAAAGTTGTATCTAACAGTTACATTGATGTTAAAAGAATTAATACTGAGGCGCTAAAAAGTATCTTCCAGGAACTCAAACAAATACTGACAGTGAGAAATATTTAATTGACAAGAAGTCATTTGGTAATTATAATAGCTTTATATATTTCTCTATAACCACAACACTTTTCCATTTGTGAATGAGCTAATAGATATTTCTACCATACCATGTCCCACAGACACATCAAGCCTAGCTTGCCCTAAATTGATCTGATGTTAGATTCCCCCTCCATTGCTGGGTAAAACCTACCAGTCTTCTGATCTTTATTTTAATTATTTGCACTGTAATCAATAAAATCACCAGTAGAGGTTATCCTAAATATTTTCCTCTTGTTAATATTCCAGTCTTGTACTACTAATTCTGATTTCTAACTATTTTCCATTTGTTAGTTTTTTTGTTTTGTTTTTTAAGTTTTCCTGTGGCTCTTGCCTAGAATAAGTTCTTTTGTCTCAGTCAACTAAGTGGTCTCTCTCTGGGAACACAGCCTCTCCTTCTCACGTGATCCACCATGACCATCTACCGACTTATTTTTCTGGAGGAAAATTAATTTATATCATGACTGAACTGAAAATAATTCAGGAACTCTCCATCACATTTGGGTAATTTGTCCCAGGCTACCAAATACTAGCTTCTCACTCCTGCATAATTTTAAGTAAACTTTTTTTTTCACTGTCAAAAGTGCCATAACGTTGACAATAAGTTACTAACTCACATTATGATGGTGGCTCTTTATGTCCTGGTTTCTGCCCATTGCTTTTGTTGTCTGGTGAAGATCTTTTCATCATCCTAAGTCACCTGCTTCAGCGTGACTACTTCTTTCCTGACCTTAGAAACTTCTTCTGACCTGTACACCAATCAGTTATTGTACTTGGAGAACTGGGCGAATGACAGGTGAACCCAAGACCGTGTCACATTTATCTGTGACATGCCAGACCCTTGCATGCGAGCACATCTTCTAGGACAGGGATCAAGCACTGCTGGGAAAGATCTTCTCCCTGACCTCTCACAACCAACAAGTATGTCTACCTTCAAAATGAATGATTCAAACAAGCTTCATAATAACGTCGTATGCTTTTGTATGTTTTACACCTAAGGTTAATCTGACATCAGTGATTTGCTGGATTGTTGTTAATAATAGTATTCAATGGAGATAATTGTTCTTTAATTAAAATAATTTTAGAAAATATAATGATATATTTGGTGGTCAATTAAAAAAATCCCTTTATGAGGACACTTAATCTTCATGCAGGTCATAGACTGCATTTTTTTCTATACTTTATGAAGTGTTTTCCATGCTGTCAACACTCCAGCATAAAACAGGACCGATAATTAACTAGACTCTTAGATTTATGATCATCTTCCAGAGGAAGGGTAAACTAATGTACAATGACTTCTGTCACTTGACTATTTACATTCCTGACAACTTGAAAACCATATTATGTAGTGTTAATTACAGAGAGTTTCAAAGTCTCCGCAATTCAAGCAGACAACATTCAAATTAAATGCTACTCTTTTGCCATTAAAAATACAGAAGCGCATGACATATCAACCGAAGTCACCTCAGTTTATGAACAAACTAACAGTATATATTTTGTTTAATGCTTTATATTTCGTGACTAGGGTGTCTTAGAGAGGTCCAGAGTAATTGTGATGGTCCTAAAACCTCTCATCTAGCATTTTATTTTCCCGTTGCCTTCAGTAACATTCCTTGCAATTACCAATTAGGCATGGCCCCCACGGGTGGTGTTATTACAGCAGCACTATCTTAGGGGCCCTTAACCACATCTCTGTGTTTTCTGGGAACAGCAGTGAGGGTGACGATGAGCATCTTATGGATGTTCATATTGCAAAGATTGTACCTTTATCATCTCCCTAAGATTAATACTGAGAACCTGCCTCAAGGGGGTGTGTGGTCAAAAAGTTTGCTAAATTGTCAGAAATGACTTAAAGTTCATAGACTCATCAGGCAAATGAACTAGGCCTTTACAAGAGATGTAAATAGATAAACAGCGATGACATTGTACATTATTAAAAACAATATGGAACTGGGAACCCAAAAGACCTAGCTTTAATGCTACATCTGCTAAACAAAAGGAAAATGATCATAATAGTCATAAAATAAAGATGAGGCTCTCTGCACCTATAAAGCTTTACAACCTCAGAAACCCAAAGAGGGTAGTTCCACTTGGACCTACGGGTACTGAATTTGAATTTGAATAGGCATTCACTTTGCGGCAGTGAGGAAGAAGGACTGAAAAATGGGTGAGATGCACAGCATATGAGTGAGGGTCACCCTAAACCGGATGAGGCTTATTCCTCCTCAGTGTGAAGAGAAAATGAAAGAATGCATCGGATGCTATGTTTCAGGGTGGTTTTTATTGTTATTAGGTGCCAGCAAGTCAGCTCAAGCCCTTAGAAACCCTATGCACAACAGGACAATGCACTGCATGATCCTGCACCTCCCTCTCAATTGTTCCTATGCCTGAGCACATCAGTGCAGCCACTATGTCAATCCATCTCGTCAAGGGCCTTCCTTTATTTCGCCACCCCTCCACTTTACCAAACATGATGTCCTTCTCCAGGGACTGGTCTCTCCTGACAATATGTCCAAAGTATGTGTAAGATGAAGTCTTGCCATGCTTGCCTCTAAGGAGCACTCTGGCCTTACTTCTTCCAACACAGACCCGTATGTCCTTTTCACAATCCATGATACTTTCAATATTCTTCTCCAGCAACACAATTCAAATGCATTGATTCTTCTATGTTCTTCCTGATTCAGTGCCCAACTTTCACATGCATATGATGAAATGGAGAATACCATGACTTGGGTCAGGTGCATCTTAGTCCTCAAAGTAACATCCTTATTCTTCAATACCCTAAAGAGGTCTTGTGCAGCAGAGTTACCTAATGCAATACTTCTTTTGATCTCTTGGCGCCACTCCTGTGAGCATTGATTGTGGATCAAAATAAGACAAAATCCTTGACAACCTCACCTTTTCTCCATTTATCATGATGTTACCTATTGGTCTAGTTGTGAGGATTTTGGTCTTCTTCACATTGAGCTCTAATCTATACTGAGGGAGACAATCCCTTATATTCATCAGCACAATGTGTTACATCTACATACCACAGGTTGTTAATAAGTCCTCCTCTGATCCTGATGCCACATTCCTCTTCATATAATCCGGCATCTCCAATGATTTGCTCAGCATATGGATAGAATAAGTATGGTGAGTAGATCCAACCCTGACTCTCACCTTCCTGACTTTTAACCACTCAGGATTCCCTTGTTCTGCTCAAACCTACCTCTTGATCCATGTACAGGTTGTACATGAGCATCAGGGAGTATTCTATAATCCATTCTTCTCAAAGTTATCTATAGTTTATTATAATCTGCACAGTCAAATGCCTTTGCATAGGCAATGAAACACAAGTAAACATCATTTGGGTATTCTCTGCTTTGAGCCTAAGATTCCTTTGATGTCAGAAATCATATCCTTCACATTAGATCTTCTTCTGTAATGAGCTTGAATTTCTAGCAGCTCCCTGTCAATGTGTTGATGCAACTCTTGTCAAGTGGTCTTCAGCAAAATTTGCTTGCATGTCACCTGAAATATCACAAATATTGTATGCAGGAGCAGTTCTCCTCATTTCACATCTCTACCAGAAAGATGGCCTCACCTGATTTACAAATAGGGAAACTCTCACTAAGAAAGGCTTATGTTTGCACAATTTCGCCCAGTCTAGTTGGAAGTGATTCATAGTTATGTACATTCCAAAGAATATTTAGTCATCTGAGTACAGAAATTATTGAGCAGTAACATTATCACAATCAAATAAAATCACGTTAAAGATTTTTTTTTTAAAGCAAAGGCATAATTTCAGTACATTGACAGGAAATTGTCAGATATTCAAGCCAGATTAAGAAGAGGATGTGTGATGAGGTATATCATTACTGATATCAGAAAGATGTTTGCTTAAAGCAGAGAATGTAAAAAAGTACTTGTGTTTATTGATTATGCTTTTGACTGTGGAGATCAAAGCAAATAATGGATAACATTGTGAAGTATTGTAATAATGGATAGAATTGTAAAGAATAGTGATACGCAAATAACACACCTTGCTAAAAGTGAAGGAGACTTGAAGGACTTATAGATGAAGATTAAAAAACAACCAACTTCAATTTGATTTACACCTCAACATCAAGAAAACAAAAGTTCTCACAAGAGGACCAATATGCAACCTCATGATAAATGAAGCAAGTGTTAAGGTTATCAAGAATTTCATTTTACTTAGACACACAGTCAATGCCCACTGAAACAGCAGTCCAAAAAAACACCAACATTATTCCATTGGTAAAATCTGATGTAAAAGATATCTTTAAAGTATGAAAGAGCAACGATGTCACTTTGTGGACTAAGGTGTACGGAGCCAAAGCCACGGTCTTCGCAATGACCTTCTATGCCTGTGAAAGCTGGGGCTCCTAACCACCCGTGAAAGAATGGAGAAAATGTTCTAAAACTGATTATGGTGATGACTGTACAACTCTGCTTGATGTGAGTGAACTATGATATTGTATGATATGCCAATTACATCTGTTGGGGAAAAAAGACTAAAGAAGAATTGATTCTTGCGAATGATGGCCTTGGCAAAAACATTAAATATACCATGAACTACCAGAAAAACAAACAAATCTGTCTTGAAAGAAGTACCTCCAGAATGTTGCTTAGAAGTAGACTGGGGAGACTGTCTTACCTATGTTGGCCATGTTACCAGTCGCTAGAGAAGGATGTTGTGTATGGTAAAGTAGAAGGTCATTGGAAATAGGAAAGCACTCGACAAGACAGGTTGATACAGTGGTTTTCAAAATGGGTCCAATCGTGCCAATGACTGTGAAGACACCACAAAACCGGACAGTGCTTCATGCTCTTGTACAGCAGAGTCACTATGAGTTCGAAGCAACTCAAAGGCGCCTTACGCTAACACCACGTGGCTGATTCAAGCACTTCACCTGGGCCTTCCGAGCAAAAACCTCTTCTCCCTCCGCTCATTGCACCGTTTCTGGGAGCCACAGGCTACAAACGTAAACAGGATTAAATTTTTGGTCCTGCTTTACCACCTCTCTGCTTCCCCTGCTCTGTAATACAAAGCCAATTTATACATGGAAGCATTTTAGTCCCTGTCTATAAAGGGGGGGGAAAAGATTAAACATATCACAGGGCTTTTAATCCTCCACAGTGGAGTAATCATCGTGAGGCCCATGGAGTGAAATGCGCATTGACGACCTGTGATTATGGAAACACAACTTTTGGCTCCGAGGGGTTTCCAGCTGATTTCCGTTTGCTTTAGCAGCAGTGCGCTATGTTGGGAAACGGAAAAACGATCTTCAGGGAGGGGATTAGAAGATTTTATGGCCAACTCCTGAACTAAAATCACCTGCTCATGTGCATGGAGCTTGAGTTCTCTAGTTCCTTGGCTACAATTTGTGTTATTAGACTCAAGCTACTCACAAAATATTGGCGGGAACATGTGATATTTTATTGGGGACGGGATTTTTATTGGATATACAATTGTAACTGAGGGATTTAAAATGTTTTAACATCAAATGTGTTCAGTTGCCACTTTCCAGACAGAGAAGACGGCAGAGGTAGTTCCTGGAGCACTACAGGAAACCTTGGGAACCCGGTGGGCTGGGAGGTTGGCCACACCCCAGATTTAATCCGTGGTGGGAATGCTGAGCTCTGGGAAGGACTGGCCTGAATACACAGGATAAATACAAAATTCAAAAGAGAAATGAAATGTGCTGCCTTCTTTCAAAACCACACCAAACAAACAAAAACAAAGCCATACAGGCATTTTGTCAATTCTAACTCATTGTAACTCTGAAGGACAGACAAGACTAAAGACAAGACTCTCCTTTGGGTAGAGATATTACATATATCTTTACAAAAGCACCCAGTCTCATCTTTCTGCCACAGAGCAGCTGGTGAATATGAACCACCAACCTTGTGGTTAGTAGCAGTATGCATAGTTAACTTGGGCTCCTTCAGTCCCCTCACCATCACGCCATTACCACCCCATCAGTTCCAACTCATAGTGACCCATGGGACAAGCAGAACTGCTCCTTATGATTTCTAAGGCTGTGATTTTTTAAAAATAGTTTTATTAGGATACAATCCAGACATCATACCATTCAATAGTTCAGTCATATCAAGCAGTGTTGTACAATTGCTACCACAATCATTTCCAAAACATTTACTTCCTTCTTAGACTCCTTGACTTCAGCTCCTGTGATAATTAAGGTTTTGTGCCAACATGGCACCTGTAAGAAGATATGGGTGGAGTTTAGCCTGTCAATCAGCTCACAGCTTGATGACCTCCTCTGGAGGTGAGACGGAGATAATGGCTGGAGGCCAGCCCCTCTCTCATTGCCTCCATCTTCCTGTTGACAGCCACATCGAGACCTGCGCAAGCCCTGTGATGAGGCCACTGCCGTTGGATCCACACAACTCTGCACCCGCCAGCCTGGGCTCTTTCTGCATTCTGCACCATTGCATGTGGCCGCATGGGTCTGAAGAGGGACTTGTGGACTAGTGTTGGACTTAGGGACTATGATCGGACTTATGGAATTGAGTTTGACTGGGCTGAGATGTTTTATTGATGTATGACTACTTCTTTATATAAAGCTCTTACTTTTACATATATGAGTGTCTCTGGTTTGTTTGCCTAGTCAAACTGGCCTAACACAGCTCCCCATGACCTCACCTACCCTGCCATACCCTCCAGGAAACCTTGTTCTAGTTATTGTCAATATAGATTCACTCAAGCTGGGTTTCATGTACTGCAAAACATAGAAAGATACATAACAGAGAGTCAGGAACATTACCAACAATAACTAAACACAATAAAGATAAGCCCCAATTTGAAAAACGCACAAACAAAATATATTAAAACCAAATCAAGCTCAAATGGTATCAAAAGGTAGCCAAATTGGCACGGTTTTAACCATTCGTGTCAGATTTATCATTCAATCTACTGGAAGCGTCTCTCCAGTACTCTCTATCTGATAATTAGGTTATTCCCATCCCTCATTTATGGTCAGAATGGACTCACGGGATGCTTACTCCATGTGTACATCCTGTGAATGTATTTTGGGCTTCCACTGTCATCCATAGCCTTCTGCAAACCAGAATTTCACAATTTAAGCTTTGATACCATTCCTTCCTTTGAAGATGGATTACAGCATTTACAATCCTGGATCACAGATGTTGGTGTGCTTCTTTCATATGAGTATTGTTGACATCTCACTAAGATTGCTGCTTGTTTGAAAACAAGCCTTTAAGAACCCAGACAGTATTCTTTTTTAGCTGGGAACCATATAATTTCTTCACCACACTTTAGTATAGCACTCATATCTTCCATGTTTCCTTCAGTAGGGCACATACTGGGTAGGGTCATGCTGTAAGAACAAGTTGGAACACAAAATCCATTCCCAAATCTATATTTTCTATCTGCCTCTGGATCACCTTAGACACATCTTTGTCATTTTACAGTAGAGAATCTTATCCATCATCGCCCTTCTGTTTACAGTGACATTGATTTAGCCCATGATAATATATTTAAAACACAATTGATAAAGGGCTATTAAATAAGCATAAGCTATCTACAAATTGCAATACATGGATTCTTTACTTGCAAAGATTAAGTCCTTATGTGACTGGACACGATTTACACAAACCATGAGAGTTGGTGGTCAAGCAAAACTTACAATAACCTCCACTGGCAGTGTCAAACACAGTTCTTCCAGAATAATACATATCCTAATACAGCAAGTAGGGCACTGAAGTAGTAAGTAAATGGTAGTCCACCTGCTGACAGATCAATACTCTTAGTATAGCTGTCCTTTGCTTCTTCATACTCCATGTAATTTCAGCCTGAAGTCCTTGAGTTATAGGTGTTTGAGGTAGAGCCCAGTTCACCTAAGGGAGTTTCCACACCAAAGCCTTCTGCTATGGCCTTTGAAGTATGTTGTATGCCTCAAAGTTCCAGGATTCCAGTACTGGTATTCTATGGCCCATGGCCTTGTTCCCCAGGGGGTAACTTATTAGGAGCTTAGTACCAGGCACACTCTCGCCTTGCGCTCCATAAAAGTATTGTTAGTTATTTTTCCCCTGCTATGAAGTTGGTCCACACCCTTTTTCTACCAACAGAAATGCACTTGTCTTCTCCAAGACATATATGTCCTTCCCCCAGCCCCCTTGACTTGATTTTTGATTTGATTTTCCCATCAGTATTGCTTATCCGTCTGGTAGGAAGGTTGGCTGGTTTGGGGGCACGTCATCACATTTTTTGCGTGGCAGCATGAAATGATTATCTTCCTCCTCCCCCCACATACACACTCTTGGAAATCTGATCCCAGCGGAGATATGGGCCCTTCTGTCATAGTCAAAGATACAGAGAGAGAGAGGAGGGTGTGTGGCTCCTGGGCACTCATCCTGCTCTCGGCCATATTGCTTGGCATAAGACTAACTTTTTATGGATACAGACTTCATCTTTCTCGCCTTCTGTCCACCACCACTCCATGTGCCACTCCCCCACAATATGGCCAGACCTCTTCAGTAGAAATGAAGCAAGAGACTGGTGCCAGTTATGCACTAAGCCTTCTTTCCTCTTTCCTCTCCCTTCCTCCTCGGGCTGGGGAAAGACAGCTTCTCAGAGGCCCTGAAGAGCTTGCCCTGTCTGACCTCCCAAGTGTCACAGGCACCAGAAGAGAGGCAGCCCTGCATGGAGGTCGATTAGTGAATCACAGCCAGATTATGCTTAAGGCATGGCAAGAGTTCAGATCCAGTTCGTCTCTTGCCAAATCCAATGGAAACCAGTTTCGTGTAACTGAGTAACCATGATAAATGCGTATTACATAACATCAATAAAGTTGCTACCAAGACATTTTAAAATGCTAAATGATGAAGGTACAAATTAAGAGTAAACATGAAACAAAAACCATTTCTGTCAAGTTGATGGTGACTCATGATGACCCCATCTGTGTGAGATTACAGCTATACTCCATGAGGTTTTCAAAGGTTGAATTTTGGAAGTCCACCACCAGACTTTTCTGCTGAGGCATCTCCAGATAGGCTTGAACCACCCGTTTTTTGCTTAGTTGCAAAGTTGACTAATTGTTTGTACCACCTAGAACTTGCAGGAGCCTGCTATGGGAGACTGGATTATTGGTAGCACTGTAAAAAATGATACATATATAAAGCGACAAGGTCAGATGTTATCTTTTATCAAAGACATTTCCTACTCGAGTAAAATTCTGACACAAAATAAATTGTGTTGCTATGCAACACATATGTTTCTCTTGTTTCAGTCAGTCACAACCAAACTGTTTTGAATTGATTCAAAGCCCAGCTAAGAACATGTTTAGGTGTCACTGTTATATCAGACAGTGTTAGCTAGGAATCTTTTAAAAAATCAATGTTCTTATGTCAAGCAACTGTTTTACTTAAAAGTCATAATAACCAAATGCAATGAGTGAACCTCTATTGGATCCTGGTTCCAAGAGAGAGAAGGGCAACTATAAATAACCCCTTGGGACATCTGAGGAAATATAAATATGCATTGGAACAAAGTGCATATTAGCTGTGCCTCACTCCATTGAAAGGCATTCATTCATACTTTAGTCTTTTTGTATTTATTGCCCAACATTCGTAGGCATACGTAGCAATTGAGAATGCCTTGGTGTCTTAAGCTGGGTTCTCTAGAGAAGTCAAATCACAGTTAGATCGAGAAAGTGACCCACACATTTGTGGAAGAAGACAAGGGCAAATTCCAAGACCGTGGGTCAAACGTTAGACTGTAAGGCTTCTTCTGACTGCAGGGATTGGTGAAGCCAAGATTGATAGGAAGGTGTCTACCAGGAAGCTTATGGCTACCGAGGGAATGAATGCAAGACCAGCAGGTCAAGTGTGTGGCTGAAGAGGTGAATGAATCCAAGGTTGACAGGTCAGATGGCAGGCCTCTTTTGGGCTCTAGTATTAACAAGGACTTTGGTAAAGTATTTGCTCAAGTCCAAAGAACCAGAAGTCGATGAAGGAGATGTAGGATCCGGACTCCTCAACAAACAAGTACACTTTTCCACAGCATTCCCATCCCCGAGGAAACTTCCTTTCAATTGATTGCCTCAGGACTCTCCATCCTAGTCTTATGATTGACTGACAGCTCCTAGCAGATCCCATCATGGAGATGAATACATTATGTTAGATCTCATCATGGGAAACTATTGTTCCTGGAGTTAGATGCCAGTGAGTTGGTTCCTACTCATGGCAAACCTATGTGCAACAGAACAAAATGCCCCCATCCCTGTGCTCACAACTGTTGCGATGTGTGAGTCCATTGTTGCAGCCACTGTGACAATCCATCTCATCCAGGGCCTTCCTTTCTTCTATTGCCCGTCCACTTTACCAAGCATGGTCCTTCTGCAGGCTCTGCTCCCTGCTGATCACATTTCCAAAGTGCGCCAGACAAAGTCTCACCATGTCACCTCTAAGGAGCCTTGGTGCTGTGATTCCTCTAAGATGGATCTGGGGGCTTTATAGGCAGCCCTTGGTCCTTCCAACATAGGTTTTAACTCTCACCCCACTGATAATCGTGGTCTAGTGAAGTTGACCAAAACAAAAACAAAAACAGCTACATCACATGGTTTGTATCAGGTATACCTTATTTCTCAAAGAGCCGTCTGTGCTTTTTCACATTTTACAGATGTGTACTGCAGTCGGTGAAACAATGCACTGAACTGTGGTGCTGGAGGAGACTAGGGAAGTACCATGGGATGCCAAAGAACAAACAAATCTGTCTTGGAAGAAGTCTAGCCAATGACCAGGGGAAGAATTTGTCTCAAAAACTTTGGTTTTGTTGTCAGGAGAGACCAGTCCCTGGAAAAAAGATAGGAAGTAGAAGAGAAGTGAAAAAGAAGGAAAAAGGATGATCCTCGGTGAGCTGGTTGACAATGAGCTCAAACATACCAAGTGGGCTGATGGTGTAGGACGGGGCAGTTTCATTCTGTTGTAAATAGGTTCCCTATGAGTTGGAAGCAACTATAAGGCATCTGACAAATGCAGTACATTTTCCCAATGTAATCTTTGCCTAGCTCAATGCTCTTCCATAGGCATTGATTGTACATCCAGTAAGATGAAGACCTTGACAAGGCCAATCTTTTCACCATCGAGCATCACGTTGCTTCTCAGTACCCTCGTGAGTCACATCAAATGCCAAAATGCCACAAATGCTCGGTGTTTGCTAACTCCCTCAAGGATAACCTAGCCTTTAACATGTGTCAACAGAAAAGGAGCTACTAAGAGTACACATAGTTTCCAACTTATGACATATCTGAGTTAGAAGTAACCACGTATATGGCATTTTTGTTTTGCTTTGTTTTTTTCTCTTTTGTACATCTTAAGAATATGTTCTCACTTATAGATTAACTCATTCTCTGGCATTTGACATTTAAAACAGAAGAAACTCACTACTCAACATTAACAACATTAGCATGCCAGAATGATGCACCAAGTTGTGAGGCACAAGTTATACTGACTGTAATGGTTAAGGTTGTGTGTCCCCTTGACTAAGTTAAAATTCTCCGTGATCTGAAAGTTGTGTAATGAAGTCTTTCAGTGGGTATTGGATAAGATAGTCAGTCTCCATTTTGTGATTTGATATAGGCATCTTATATTTTTGCAGAATGCTAATTTTCACATAAGACTTGGTCTTTGAAACCCTAGCCATATCAACCAAGGCAGAGTGAGTATGCATACAAGGTTACAACATGTCATTTGCTGATGACATCCTATCTGTATATTTTTATGTAATGTTTCTAACTTCTAAAGACAAATAGACATTAGATTTTGGTTGATACTGATAATAAAATGCCATAGTAGTGAAATTTAAAAAAATAAATGAGGTATTTGATTTCTGGCAAAACTGTTTTAAAATAGCATTGTCAAAGTCTCATAAGCTACAGACTAGTCATAGAGTCTCCATAATGGATATGGTCTATATAATTTGTCTCAGGCCGCCACAGACAAGATATTCTATTCAAGTTAATCACCAGGCAAAGCCAAGCCTTTAACTAGGGAGCTCCAATCTTTTCCAGCCAGGAAGTCTGTTAATTTTGTTCAACATGATGTAAAATGTTGGAGTACTAACCATATTTGTTTTCTGTTTCTTTTTTCAATGTGGGATGGTTTTCTTTGTTTTTTTTTTACATCATTGTGACACTTTTTAAAGATACGCAAAAGTAAAGGCAATGAAACAATTAGCATTTTATCACCCAGTTCAAGAGCCATCAACATTTTAAATACCAATAGTCATCTCTTGTCTAACTTGGTTTTACTGCAGTATATTACAGCCCTAACAAACATTCTCTGTTTTGTTGACTATACAAAGGCATTCAACTGTGTGGATCATAACAAATAATGGATAAAATTGCAAAGAGAAGGAATTCCAGAGCACTTAAGTGTACTCATGCAGAACCTGCATACAGATCCAGAGGTTCAAACAGAATAAGGAGATACTGTGTGGTACAAAATCAGGCAATATATAGGAGGGCTGCATCCTTTCACCAGACTTATTCCATCTGTATGCTGAGCAATAACTGTAGAAACTAAACCATGTGAGGATTGGAATAAGAATATTCATGAAGAGTAATATAAGAATATTCATTAACAACCTAGGATATGCAGATGATGCAGCATTCCTTGTGGACAGTGAAGAGGACTTGAAGCACTATTGTTGAAGAGCAAATACCACAGCCTTCGGTATGGATTTCACTTCAAGAGAAAGAAGCCAAAAGTCCTCACACCGGCACAAACAGACAGGATCATCATAAATGGAGAAAAGATACAAGTTGTCAAGAATTTTCTTTACTTGGAAACGTAATCAATGTTTATTGCTTATGCATAAGCAATGCTTATTATGGAAGAAGCTACCAAGAAATCAGATGACTTACTGCATTGGGCAAATATGCTGCAGGAGATACATTTAAAGTGTTAAAGATCAAAGATTTGTCTCAGGACTAAGATGTGAGCCAATCTCTGCTATTTTAAATTGTCTCATGTGCATGTGAAAACTGGATAATTAATAAGGAAGACTAGAGAAGAATTGGTATATTTGGATTTTATGTTGACCAATATTGAAATTATCATAGATTGTCAGAACAAACAAATCTGTCCTGAAGGAGGTACAACCAAAAAGTTCCTTAGAAGAAAATCGAAAACCAATCTCACTACCATCCAGCCAATGCCGACATAAAGCAACACCCTATGGGTTTCCAAGACTGTCACTGTTTACAGGAGCAAAAAGTCTAGTCTTTCTGCCACTGAGCTGCTGATGCTTTTGAACTGCCAGAGATCAGAGCTCAACACGTAATCACGATACCAGGGCTCCTAAGAGGGTGAGATTTTGTCTCATCTACTTTGGTCATAGTATCAGGAAGAAACAATTCCTATTTAGTAAAGTAGTGGATTAGAAAAAAATAGGAATACTCTCAATCAGATGGACTGGCACAGCAGTTGTAATAATGATCATGGGGATAGTGCGGGGACAGCAGGGTTTCATTCGCTGTACTTAAGTGTGGCTATGAAATGGGCACCTGAGCAACAGCACCAGGATGTGGGCTGTAAATCCAAAGGTCACATGTCTGAAGTCACCCTAACAGCTCAGCTTAACCTTTCATACACGATTAGTGTTTTTAACAGGTATTCAAGCCTGAATTCTGACTACTAGGTTTGCAAAAGAGAAACAAAGGAGAGCAGTGAATGCTGAAAGTCATTGGTGGAGTCCACATATGGATTAAGACTCCACTCAACTTCTTCTGACCATTAACCAAGACTGCCCATAGTCTTGTGCTCTGACAGAATGCGTTAGAAAATTGCCATCCCTCACCTAACCAGCCCACGGAGGAGCAATAGTCCTTAGAGGCTTGCCTGGGTGTTTGCTTGATGGACATTGCTAGGTTGAGGTCACATAGTCATGAGTCGTGCTCTGACTTCCTTGATTGGAAAGCTCTGGACAAATCTTTTAAACCCTCCTGTCTAACATCATGTGCATGCCGCAATCATGTTTCCATTCCAAATTCTGTATTCCTGCCTGCATCAACTATGATGATCTGCACTCAATCATCTGCAGTCTGTGAAAGTCTCCTTTGTCCTCCCACGTCTTATTTAAGGCTCTGATTCCCTGAACCCTTGGACCCCATTTTGACTTCATGTTAACAGTCTCCTTCAATCAGATGATGTGTCTTTTTCTTGTTTTGTCCTATGTAAGACTTAATAAATCTCCCTAAATGATGTTTGAGATTCAGAGTCTCTTCTATACCCTAAAACAAGTGGCCTGGGGGAACATGGCTGCCAGGTAACAAGCACAGGAAGACTTTCTCAACAAGAGCCAGAACCTCCTACTGAACATTCAGAACATCCTACTGAAAAGGAAACCTTGCAGTTGCTGGAAGTTTTATTGTTAGTTTTATTGTTGTAATTGTTAGTTTTTAAAATGGTTTTCTGTATATGAAATCCAGGACAGGTAAGTCTATAGATGAATGGTTCCTTGGGGGTGTGGCAGGGGAGCTTGGGGGGAAATGGGGCAGTAATAATAGTGAGTACATGAATGAAGAAAATATTTGAAAACTGATTGTGGTCATGATTGTACAACTCTTCCTGATGTGATTGAACTCTTGAATTGTGTATGGGAGTTTTATGCCAATAAAAGTGTTGGGGAAAGAAAAAAAGCTGAATAGATGAAGATTTCTGCAAGTTGGAGTTTGTGAGAACGGACTGACCAAGCAGAGGAGATGGTTCATTCTCCACATGGAGTCGGGCAACTCCTGCTGGGGGATGGCCCCACTGGAGCGGATGCTGCACACATGTGTCCCCTGCACCACGGACCATCGGACCATCCATTTCTGTGCCCTCCTCTCACCCAACTGCTCACAGTCACCTCTACAGGCTAGGTGGCCCTGTACAGATGGCAGACCTAGCCAGCTGCTGAGTGCAGAAGCCCTCACTGCACACCCCAAGCCCTTCTTGTTTCCTTGTGGATTTCTCTCCTTTTCCGCCCCTTTTTTCTGTTTCCCTCCTTCTCCCATGTGCCATACCCCTGCAGACATGTGCTTACGTAGCAACAGAAGTATGCCTCCCCACCCAAGCCACATTGCCCCATCCTTGAACACAGACCCGACTATTTGATGCCATAGCAACTGGATGTAGTATCCCACCGACTTTCCCCTTATTTTTTCCTTCCTCTCTCTCTCTCCCTTCCTAATATATTTCTTCTTTTTCTAAACACATACGTACGTGTGTGGTGCCATAAGATTAGTAAATACAGCTCTTCTACCAGGTCTCTGTAACTCCCCTCAAATGATTGGGTTGTGAATTTGTCATATAGGGTGGCTTGTGAGTTTTGTCAGACAAGAAACTGTGTCACTAACATTTCAAATGCAGCAGAGTCAGCCCCAACTTCCAGACTCAGAACAGGCTACAAGGTTGGAATTGGCTATCACCACGGAAAAAATAGCCAACGAAACCTTATGCATAAAGTCAAAGCACTGTCAGATACTGAAGCCTGAGGAAGGCAAGCAGAACACAACTGATGGTAATGCCAGCAGACGGGCCCCTCAGGTCAGAGGGCATTCTACATATGACTGAAGAGGAGCTGCCTTTTTGAAGTAGAATTGACCATGGTGACATGAACAGAGTACAGTCTGTGGTGGTAAAGCCTCTGGATCCTCATTTGCTGATGGGCCACAACTCAACATAAGAAACAGTTGTAAACATCACAGAGCTTGGGATGTACAAAGTGTGTATCTAGGAAAATTGGAGATCCTCAAAAATGAAATGGATACATTTGAATTATGGTGCTGATCTTGTCAAAGTCTTTCAAATCTTATCCTTTGATGTGAAAACCATTTTTTCTTTATAATAATGTGTCAGACACAGTGTGGGAATTGCACCCAATCTGATCCCAACACGCTGAGGCAAAACACTGGGAGAGTGCAGCGGAACAGCAGGGGAGGGGAGCAGCAAGATCCCCAGGGAATGAGGGTGGACATTGGGGACAGGGCACAGTGCCCCAACAGACTGGACTGGAAAACACAAGCTTTTCTTCCTTGGTATATTTTAATTTGTTCTTTGTCAGTGGCTTGATGTGGTTGCTGTTTTGTTGTACATTGTTGCTTGGTTTTGCTCTGTCTTGTTTTTGTGCATGTTGTTGT
>NW_022111300.1:1232364-1261206 GCF_000313985.2 Echinops telfairi | reverse complement strand
GGGAGGGAGGGGAAAATGAGGACCTAATGCCAGGGGCTTAAGTGGAGAGGAAATATTTTGAGAATGATGAGGGCAATGAATGTACAAATGCGCTTTACATAATTGATAAGTGTATGGATTGTGATAAAAGTTGTATGAGCCCCTAATAAAATGATTTTAAAAAATTACATGTCAGAAAATATTTATCTTTATGAGATTGACTCACTTTGCTAACTACAATATTCCCTGATTTTATACGTCTATTAAGTTGTTTGACAGAGTCATCATTGCTTTCAAGGATGCATACTGCTCCATTGTGTGCGTGTAGCAGTTTGTGGACCCACTCCTCTATAGTCAGACTTGTTGATTGTTTCCATCTTTTTGCTAGTTTGGAAATTGCCGTAATAAACATAGGTGTGCATATGTCTATTTGTGGCTTGTTCTTGATTTCTTTAGGGTATATACAGAGCCTAGAGATTGTCAAGACCCCTGGGTAGTGGGGCTTGAATTTGTTTCAGGGAGCTCCATAATGATTTCCATCGTGGTTTTACTCTGCTGGGAATAACACTACCAAGAGGAATAGCATTGCACTCATTGTCAAAAAAGAGTACCTTCAACATATCTTAAATTGAAAGAACTAAAGAAAAAAAAATCAAGTTTCAAGTTGTAATATTGAAAGTGTATATCAACAAAACTTTAAAAAATACCTTAAAGACCCAATTCTGTTGAAGGAAGAAGTCCAAGCTGAACTGATGACATTAGCCAAAAACAAGGCCCCAGGAATTGACAGAATACCAATTAAAATATTTCAACGAGCTGACAAAGCACTAGAATCATTCAGTCATTTATGCCAAGAAATTTGGAAGACAGCTTCCTGGCCAACTGACTGGAAGAGATCCATATTTGTACCCATGCCAAAGAAAGGTGCCTGGTCTCTCCTAATAACACGTCCAAAGTATTTGAGACTCCCCAGCTCTGTTTGGTTGTTCTGGCAGTGCACGGTACTTTCAATATTCTTCACCAGCAGCAGCGTGCAAATGCATCCTGTGGTCTTGGGAAGAGACTTGGGCATCTTTGTTGGAGATGGCTGCTAGGTATCATCAAATTGGTCCCAACTCATAGCAACCCTGTCCACAGCAGAACAAAATACTGCCTGGCCCTGCGTCTTCTTCCCAATTGTTCTCATGGGTGGGCCTATTGCTGCGGCCCGTTTATCCATTCATCCTGTTGAGGGTATTCTTTTTTATCACTGACCCTCTCTCTACTTTACCAGAGAGCCCCAGTGGTAGACTGGTTAAGCCCTGGGCTGCAATTCAAATGGTCTACAGTTAGACACCACCAGCAGCTCTGCTGGAGAAAGACTGGGCTTTCTACTCCTGTAAACAGTTACAGTCTCGGAAACCCACAGGTCACCATGAGTCAGCATTGACTTCATAGAAGGGATTTTATTTTGGGGGGAACCACTTTACGGAGCATGATGTCCTTCCTTGGGGTGGCATTGTTCTGCATACTGCAGAGGGTTGTGTTAAAGCTTAACTTTCTGAGCACTGAGCTTTCTGAAGGCTATGGTTTACAGTGGATGCTCTCAATCTGTTTATGAGTTTCCATAATAAATTCAACCTCTATGGAATTCTTTCTGACCAATTGACTATCAGTGTGATGGGCCTGGCCCTCAGGCAGAGTGCATTAGAGTGTGGATTACTATGACTGCCGTAGACACTTCAGGGAGGGTCTGCCTAGCCGCTAGCCATTCTGTATGTGCCCTTCAGGACATGGGTGTGATTGGGTTGCACAGTCATTAACCATGTCCTGAATCCCTGAGTCAGAGGGCCTTGATCCAGTCTTGTAAACTCCTCCTTCTAGGAGTTATAGGTCTTCATAATGTATTTGTATGCGTCTTCATCATGGCCCCATTCCTGTTTCTGTCGTCCCTCCCACCTGCAACTGCAATGTATTGATTCACTGCCAATCATCCTTTTGTGACAGTTTCCTTTGTCCTCCATGACTTATAAAGGGAAAGAATGTCTATAAATATTTAGACATCATTGTGACCTTGAGCTAATGGTCACATCAGATGATGTGTTTTTCTTTGTCTTGTCTGTCCGGTTTAAGAATAAATAAATGTTCTCAACTTGTATTTCAGATTTGAACATCTTTGTCCCTTAAAACAGGGTATATTTTTGATTGGCAAATTATACCCCTGTCACCCACTAGGTTTCTAAGTCGTTGCTTTGTAGTACATAGGGAGATGCTGTTTAAACACCATCTACTTGAGTATAATTAAATAGAAAAAATTCACTATGTAATGCTTTTCAATACTTTTACACATACTTAGGCACACATATGCTATATTTACATGAAAATCTGATATTTTTTATTATTTTCCTCAACCATTCTGTTCACCTATTTCTTGTATGTCATATATAGGAAACCTGAGCAAATGGGAAATGTGAAACAAAACCGGGAAAAAGATCCGCTAGGCAGAGTACGCATTCCCCAGCCCCTCCCACGCCCACCCCCACAGGTGAACATTTAGCAACTCGCTCTGAGTTAGTGCACCCACTGGTGTCACCTGGGAAGGTTGTCTCTGGTCACAGTGAATTTTTTTCATAAAAGCAGTTTCGCTCAAACTTTTTTGGTGTGTGTGATGACTGATTAAGAGAACAGTGTGCAGCTGTGATTTTTTGTTTCCTGCTCGTGAAAAATGCCACAGAAATAGATGTGATATTGAGTATAGCTTACAAGGACAGCCTATAGGAAAAACTCAAATGTGCAAGTGGTTTTCTCCTTTCAAAAAAAGGTGAAATGTCAATTGATAACAAACCTCGCTCTGCACATCTATCAATTTATGAATGGATAGAAATGTCGACTCAATGCATTTAGAGTTCATTCCACAGGACAGGACTGTTAATCAACCTTTCTATTTAAAGATTCTGAAAAGATTGCATTAACAGTGTGTGACCTAAAAGGGCTGATTTGTGGCAAACGGGGGGACTAATTTTGCCACCACGACAATGCTGCTCATGAAGCCATCTCAGTGCATCCGTTTTTGGCAAAAACAGCACGCCTCTCTTGCCCCACCTATCTTACTTACCTGACCTCATTCCATGTGACTGTTTTGTTTACAAGAATGAAGAGACATGAAAGGCCAGCGATTTGACGAGGTAGGAGAGGTGAAGAGAAACGCAAGGCTGGTGCTGTCAACTATCCAAACAGATGAGTTTGAAAATACATTTCCAAGAATGGAATCACAGATTTGACAAATGTATTAAGGGTAATGGAGAGTACTTTGGAGATGATAAGGTTGTTTTGTAAAAAAATTAAATACATAGCTTTGAAAAAAATTCTAATTTTTGGGTCCCCCCTTATAATTTTAAGATTTTTTAAAATTATTATTCTAGGTCTTGGTCTTTATCTCTAAAATGATAGAAATGAACAAAAACACACAAAACAAAGCAAAACACATAGCCATCAAGTCAATGCCAACTCACAGTGACCTTGTAGGACAGGGTAGAACTGCCCCGGTGGGCTTCCAAGACTGTAGCCCTTTGCAGGGATAGAAAGCCCATCCTTCTCTCAAAGAGAGCCTGGTGTTTTCAAGCTGCTGACCTTGTGATTAAAAACCCAACGTGTAATCACTGGACCACCAGGGCTCCCCTGGACATGACCTTTAATAAATGGCAAGCTGTATCAGTCCGTGATTTTAAATTTGGTGTACTGGCGGCTTATGGAACTAATAGAAGATAATGAGGATTCCCTCTCCCATTGCCCTCCGTTTTCTGCCTTGCTTTGGGTCCCTAGAGGCAAATGTCTCTAGGTTGTATCTTCAAATATCCATGGTCATCCAGTGTCCCATGAGATAGCAGCCCTGGAGAGAGAAGATTGATTATTTTTCAAAAGCACACCTGTTTGGTGCCACATGTTTGCTAGTAGCTCTATCTCTCCAGCTCCCCATAACCAGATCCAATTCCTTGTAGAGGAGGGTAATGGTTTCCTGTTCTTGATAGTTTCTGCATGTCTCATCACCCTTCTCTCTCTCTCTCTCTCTCTCTCTCACACACACACACACACACACACACACACACACATTAATTCCATTGCCATTGAGCTAATGCTGACTCATAGTGACCCCCGAGGGTTTCTGAGACTGTAACTGTTTATGGGAGTAGAAAGCCCAGTCTTTCTTCAGGAGAGCTGCTGCTGGTTTTGAACTGTAGACCATGCGGATTGCCGCCCAAAGCTTAACCACTACACCCCCAGGGCTCCATCACCCTGCTAGCCTGCAGCCATTGCTCATTGTTGTTATTATTAGCTGCCATCAAGTTGCACACAACCAATGGAGACCCAGTGCATAATGGGTTTAATTCCTGTGCTCCATGGATTTTTTCACTGTCTGAGTTTTCAAAATAGATCACAGACCTCTTTACCTAGTCTTTTGTAGTCTGGAAGCTCCACAGATACCTGTTCCACTTCATAGCAACACACAAATATCTACTGGCAAACAGGTAGTGGCTATAAATAAAGTGTGACAAAGAATCAAACCGAGATCTCCAACATGGAATCAAAGAACGTTACTGCTGAATCATCACTGCCTAAACTTTTCATTACAGTTTTTCCACCTGGGTCAAACACCTGGAGTGGTATTCTGTTTTTTCTGAGACCCTATTTGATTAAACTAAAAAGAAAAAGAAAAAACACCCCAGAACCCAAACTCGCTGCTATCGAATCAAACCAATGCTGACTCCAAAAGAGCTTGTGAATTTCTAAGACTATTAGTTCTTTGGGGGTAGAAGTCCTGTCTTTCTCCCAAGGAGCAGCTGGTGGTTTCAAACTGCCAACCTTATGGTTAGCAGACCAACTCAGAACCACTGGCCAGGGTTCCTTATTATTAAAGCAGCCAAAAATACAACTAACTTATATTTGTTTTGTAAATACAGTTTATATTACATTTTCATATTAATACGTCTAACATATAAGAAAGCCATACCAATTTAAAGGCAAAATCAATCTCAAAGTCATTTTCTAATTCAGGAAGAACGAGGAAATGTTCCATTTAATTGCTTGATCAATAGTCTTACTGACACTCGGTTTAAACACGGAGTAATACATCGTTCAAACGAATGAAAAGTACAAACGGAGATTTGCCTAGGAGATGGATACGATCCTTGGCTGAGGGTGATAATGAACTGTTTCCATTTAAAAGCCTTCTCACTAGAGAGTTGTATTATTGTGGGAACATAGATATAAGATATTGAATGTTGACTACTCTAAAATATCTAAAATGCTCTTCTGAACTGTATTTATAGGAACTTGAAAGCAATTTTTAAAATGTTATTCATTGTGGTCTGTGATTTGTATTGACTGATGTGCGGTCTAAATTATATTCTTCGATTTGAAATAGCTGTGTGATTAAGACCAAAAGTTTTAGTCTTCTGTTGGATTAGTTTCTCAATTCATAACGATGTGCTCACTCACACTTACTGTTAGTGAAATTGCTATGAAACTCTGTGTGTTTAGAGAAAATATTAGCTCACTTTTAATTGACAGTTTGTAAAACATACTTTCTCAATTCTTCTAAATCCCTCAGATTAACCAGAACACTGTTGTTGCATTAACAGTATTCCTGGTAGATTTTGTGACTTGTAAAAAGCCACAAATTTATGTTTGCTGAAAAGGTTGTGTTCTTAGGAGCTTATTCTTATTTCTACGAAAAATAGGATGAGTCGTCTTTGAAATGGAAATAATTTCTCATTGCAGGGCAGAGCAGTGCAAATATGCAATGGAGTGTCACAGATAAATTCATTGAGTTGTTTATTCATTTACTCAGCAATGTTTACTGTGTGCCAATGTTACTCTACAGCAAGGTGCTTTTGAAGGAAAAAGGATGGGTCATAGTTTGTGGCACAAAGTGCTTACGAAATGATACCATAAACACTAACAAACACGGTTTGCTAGAAACCAAGGCAGAACATGGACTGTTCCTCGGGGAAAGCACAAGCAGACAACAAAAGCTATTTAGAGAAAGGAGAGAGTACAAACAAATGTGTGTCAGGAAAATTGACATCTGTGTTTGAGGTAGGCCGCAAAGGGTGGGGAGCATCATAGGAGTTTCAAAAGAGCATGTGTGCCCGCTCTGAAGATATTTTCTTACTATCACGTCACATAATCCTAAAGGGCTTTCTCACCTTCAATTGTTACATAAGTGTTCGAATCTTTTAAACTCTATATAGGCACTTTCAAAGTAATTTTTCAAAAACCTGCTACTGTAATGTGTTAGTCTGGGTACTTTAGAGAAACAAATCCACAGAAACACATGTATAAGAGAGTTTTATATAAAGGGTAAGTGCACATCAAGAAAACATCTCAACCCAGTGCTGTCCAAGCCCACAAGTCCAACATTAGCCCATATGTCTGACATCAATCCACAAAGTCCTCCTCCATCTCACAAAACACACCCAATGATGCCGACTGCAGGAGGAAAGTCGGGTCAGTGAATGTGTAAACATCTCAGCGCTGGCAGTGGTCTCCACATGGGTGCTCCAGCACCCAGGGCTGCATCGGGGTAGATCCATGTGGCTTCTCCTCGGGGATGTCTTGCAGGAAGTGAGGCTTTCCAGCTGTAGCGGGGAACTGGCTAAGGCAGCTACACCCTGGTGTGACCATCAGAAAGCAAGAGACCTGAGAACAAGAATGGCGAGGCTCACCGAGCCATTTATCTCCCCCCCCCTCCCTTCAATTAACCATCAGCCAGGTTGGCACAATAAACTTTAGCTATCTCAGACATCATGTCTGGCATAGTTCAGGGATGGAGAAAAAGAAGAAAGTTCTCAATGAGATGGATTGACATAGTGGCTGCATCGATGGCTGCAGGCAGAGGAACCATTGTGAGGATGCAGGGACCGGGCAGTGGTTTGTTTGGCTTCCCAGAGTCTCAGTGGCCGTGAGCTGACTCAATGACACCCAACAACGACAACGTATGGGGAGATGATGGCCTAAACCAGACTTCATTTTTGTTCTTTTAAATAATTATAAATATATCTTGGGGCATTTTTCATTTTTGTTTTCTAAAGAAAAATAGATAACACCATGCCTCAATGCGTATTCTTTTATAACCTAGCTACTGAGAGAAGTAAGGGTCCAGCTATCTTCAAAGTCAGATGATAGTGTGAGCTCTGGTTCTGAGTCGTGCTGTGGGTGTTTCTTTGCCTGAGAGAAGAATGCATGGAATCTTCATCCTGTATATCAAAATACTTTAAAGTTGTCAGTCAAGAAGCAAACTTATTGCATCCTCTTACCATAAACAGACACCTGATGGCCTGGAAGGCACTGACTTGGGGTCCCATTGTGGAATACAGCTGTCTTAGCAAACCTACTGTGTAACATGGCATCACCTTACCAAAAAAGGAATTTTCTTTTTGGTTCCTGAACAGGTTGGTCTTTATCCCGGAACATAGATTGAAACGTGTTTTTCAAAAATGTGTATCAATGTGGTGGGGTCAAGATTCTCAGTGATATAGTAATTATCCTCCATGATGCGAAATGTGATCAGGCAATCAGTTGTAAAATGATTACATCACTGATTTCACGTAAGGGATGTCTCTGTGGGTACAAACTGCATCAACTTTTATAAGTGACAATAGGAGAAAGAAGTGAGCAGAGGTTCAGGGTCCTCCTACCACCAAGTCTTTGGACTTGGGGTTCTTGTGCTGAAAAACTCCTGGACCCAAGGGAAGACTCATGACAAGGATCTTTCTCTAGAGCCAACAGAGAGAAAACACTGTCCCCAGTAACCGGTGTGCTAAATTCAGGACTTATAGTTTCCTAAAAGATGAAAAATAATTTCTATTTGTAAAAGTCATCCACCAAAGCCTTGGTGGCAGAGTGAGTTATATAAGGTCAGCAGTTCAAAACAACCAGATGCTCCATGAGATAAAGATGAAATTGTCTGGTCCTGTAAAGATGTGTAGTCTTGTAAATGCACAGGTACAAATCTATTATAGAAGTCCTGGTGGCATAGCGGGTTACACTTCGGGCTGCTAACAACAAGTTCAGCAGTTTACAACTGCCAGCTGTGGCATGGGAGAAAGTTGAGGCTCTCCGAGACTCCCATAAAGAGTTAGTTCCATGTATGTATGGATTGTGACAAGAGTCGTATGAGCCCCTAATAAAACGATTTAAAAAATAGAGTTAGTTACAGGCTCAGAAACCCACAGGGGTAGTTCTACCCTGTCATATGGAGTGAGAATTGACTCGATGGCAGTGAGTGAGTAAAACATTCGCTTAGCTTATCTCTGTTATAGTAATATTAGATAGCTGTGATAGGTAGGTTTATTGTGCCAACCTGGCCAATGAACACATGTGGGATTAATTGAAGGCCGGAGACATAAATGGCTTGGTGAGTCTCGCCTTTCTGGTCTCTTGCTCTTTGATGATCAGACCAGTTTTCGGCTGCCTTAGTTGGTTCTCTGCCTCACCTTGCAAGCTACACTACCTGTGGGACACTGAACCCATGGACTGTGTTGCTGTAATTTAAGGTTCCTTGAAGACCTGCTTCCTGAAGCTACTGGAGTATACATGTGTGAACCGAGAACTGTTGGATCCTGTCATCTGACTGACTGTTGGTGACCTGACTTGCTGTTTACTGTCTGTGACTGGATTGACTGAATTGCTCTACAGAGAACTCAGTTGTCTGCTTCCTTGGCTTGCACCCAGTGGCCCTCAAGACTTGAAGGACTGCTAGTGTATTAGCTGTCTCCCAGAAGTGAATCGCACTGAGCCATTTGTACTGCTCTGTAGACTAATTAGCTGTTTATTTCTTATGTTGCATATATCTATCTATATAAAGATATATAAAATCAAAAGTGTCCTGGTTTTATTTCTTTAGAGAACCCTGTCTAACATAATAACTAAGACATCTAGATTGTCTGGGAATGCAAGCTGATAATCAACCTTTACCTGGTCATTGCGTGTGTTAGTCTGGGTTCTTTAGAGAAAAGAATCTACAGAAACTCATATGTATAAGAGAGAGTTTTTTTATAAAGGGTAAGTGCACATCAAGAAAACATCCCAACCCAGTGCTGCCCATGCCCACAAGTCCAACATTAACCCTCATGTCTGACCTCACATAACAAACACAATGACGCCGACTGCAGGAGGAAAGCCGAGTCGCATCTCGTGCTGGCAGGGGTCTCCACACAGCTGCTTCAGCACCCAGGTCTTCATCGGAGTAGGTCCATGTGGCTTCTCCTCAGGGATGTCTTGCAGGAAGTGAGCCTTGCCAGCTGAAACAGGAAACTGGATAATGCAGCTGCACCCTGGTCCGACCATCAGAAAGAAAGAGACCCTAGAACTAGAAAGGTGAGACTTACCAAGCCATTTATCCCTCTGTCCTTCAATTAACTCTACATTTGTTTATCGGCCAGGTTGGCACAATAAACTATTTCATTGAGCTTGGCCTGAATTTGCTGGGAACTCTGCCCGTTCTAAACTTTATTTGATTGGCTGGGGAGCCCAAACTAGTCATTGATCTTTACCAGGATTATTGGTGGAGCTCTACTTGGTCTAATCTTTACCAGTATTAGCTGGTGACATGGGCACCACTCATTAGCTGGTCTTCGCTCACATTAGTGGGGGACCCTATGCATCACAGAAGAAAACACTCCATGGTCCTGCACCACCCCTACAATTGTTCTTATACTTGAGCCCATTGAAGCAGCCACTATGTCAATCCATCTCATAGAAGGTCTCCCTCTTTAACACTGGCCCTCCTCTTTACCAAACATGATGTTCTTCTCCAGGGACTGGTCTGTCCTGACAGCATTAAGACAAAGTGTGTAAAACAAAGTCTTGCTATCCTTGCCTCTCAGAAGCAGTCTGGCCATACTTCTTCCAACACAGATTGGTTTGTCCTTTTAGCTTTAGTTTGTCCCTTTAGCTAGAAAGTCCATTATACTTTCAATATTTGTCTCCAGCACCACAACTCAAATGCATCCATTCTTTGGTCTTTATTGAATATCCAACTTTCACATGCATATGAAGCAATTGAAAATACCATGGCCTGGGTCAGGTACACCTAAGTCTTCAAAGTAACATCCTTACTTTTCAATACTCTAAGGAAGTCTTGTGTAGCAGATTTGCCTAATGCAACATCTTTTGATCTTTTGAGTGCTGCTTCCATGAGCATTGATTGTGGATCCAAGCAAAACAAAATCCTTGAAAACTTCAACCTCTTCTCCACTTTTCACAGTGTTACCTATTAGTCCAGTTGTGAAGATTTTGTCTTCCTGACACTGGGTTGTAATCCATACTGAAAACCGCAAACCTTGATCTTCATCAGCAAGTGCTTCAAGCCCTCCTTGCTTTCAACAAGCAAGGTTGCATCACCTGTATACCCCAGATTGTTAAAAACCTTCCTGAAATCTTAATACTGCATTCTTCTTCATATAATCCAGCTTCTCCAATTATTTGCTCAGTAAATAGATTGGGTAAATATTGTGAGAGTATACAACCCTGATGCACACTTTCCCTGATTTTAACCATGCAGTACTCCTTAGTTCTGTTCACACGACTGACTCTTGATTCTTGTACAAGTCCACATGAGCACCACCACGTGTTCTAGAATTCCTATTTTTCTCAAGGTTATCCATAGTTCTTATTGTTCACACAGTTGAATATCTTGGCATAGTCCATAAAACAAAAGTAAATATCTTTCTGGTATGCTTTGCTTTCAGCCAAGAGCCATCTGACATCAGCAATGATATCCGTTGTTCAATGTCCTCTTCTGAATAGGAACTGGACCTTTGGCAGCACCCTATCAATGCACTGCGGCAGCCATTATTGGATAATCTTCAGCAAAATCTTACTTGCATGTGAAATCAATGATATTGCTCTACAAGTTGAGTATTCTGTTGGGTGCTGTCTTCCAAATTTCCTGTTATAGACAAGTAAGTGCTTCTCATGCTTCATCAGTGTGTTGAAATATTTTAATTGATATTCTATCTATTTCAGGACTCTTGGTTTTGGCTAAAGCTTTCAGCACAGCTTGGACATCTTTCTTCAGCACCATTGGTTCCTGCTCATCTGCTACCTGCTGCAATGGTGGAACGTCAACGAGCTCTTTTTGGTGCAATGTATTCTTTGCATCTTCTTTTGATGCTTGCTGGATCATTCAATATTTTGCCCATAAAATCTTTCAAGAATGCAACTAAAGTCTTGAATGTTTCTCTTTACTTCTTTCAGGGTAAGGTGTGCTGAGTGTGCTCTTCCATTTTGGTTTTCCGACTCTAGGTGTTTTCACATTTCATTATAACATTTGGCTTTGGCTAGTTGCCTTTTGAAATTTCCTTTAGTTCATTGACGTGATCATTTCTTCCGTTTGCTATAGCTACTGTATGATTAAGAGCCAGTTTCTGAGTCCCCTCTGACATCCACTTTGATATTTTCTTTCTTTCTTCCTTTCTTTTTTTTTGAACATTTTATCGGGGACTCATACAATTCTTATCACAATCCATGCATCCATCCATTGTGTCAAACACATTTTTACATTTGTTGCCACCATCATTCTCAAAACATTTGCTTTCTGCTTGAGCCTTAATATCAGCTCTTCATTTTCCTCCTCCCTCCCCGCTCCCCACTCCCTCTTGCTCTCTTCATGAACAATATTGTTGATGTCCCTCCATAGTTCATCAGATCTTCTCTCATTATTGTTCCATGCAGGCAATCTGTTCTTAAAATGTTCTCAAAATTCAGATGGGATTGACTTGGCATCATTTTTTGGCTCAAGTGGCCTTGTTTCATTTTCTTCAGTTTTAGCATGAACTTATATATTAGCAATCAATTGATCAGTCAGCCTCTGGACTGGTTGTAGTTGCTGGTATTGAGCTTCTCCATCATTTTGACAGATATAGTCAATTTGATTTCTGTGCATTCCGTTTGGAGAAGTCCACGTGTATGGTCACCTTTTCTGTTGTTGAACAAGGTGTTGTCTTGCAAAATTCTATCATGTAATCTCCAGCTTTGTTTCTATCACCAAGACTATATTTTCCACCTGTAGTTGGAACTATAGTTCTTTCCTCTTTGTTTCTAACTTTCTATTCTAATAGCCTATAATTATCAATGCATCTTGATTGCATGTTTGATTAGTTTCTGACTGGAGATGTTAGTTGAATTCTTCAATTTGTTCTTCACTAGTTTTGAGGTTGGTGCATAAATGTGAATAATAGTTGTATTGATTGGATTTCCTTGAATGAGGACAGATAAAATCCGATCACAGACCGCATTATGTTTCACAATTAATTTTGCAATATACTTTTTAACAATGAATGCCTCATGATTGTGTCATTCCTGACATAAATCACATAATAGTTTGGTTCAAAATGGCCAATACCAGTCCATTTCAGCTCACTAATGCCTAGAATATCAATCTTTCATTTTGATGACTTCCAATCTTTCTAATTATGATCATTTGTAGCTGCTTCTCCTCGCTTTGAGTCATGCCCATCAGCAAATGAAGATTCTGAAGACTCTACTTCCACAGGATTTACTCCATTCAGGTCACCGTGGTTGACTCCACTCTGAGAAAGCAGCTCCTCCTGAGTCACATTTCCAGTGCTTTCTGACTCCAGGCTCACCCTCCAATACTATCTCCGACAGTGTTTTGCTTTCATTCATTACGCATTCAATATACGCTTCAAAGCTCTGCATGAAGCTTTCAGGGGCTACTTCTGCCAAAGTGAGCAGCTATATTTGTTGTCTGTTCTTAGTCTGGAAGTTCTGCTGAAACCTGTTCACTTTGGGTGAGTCTGCTGGCATTTGAGATACCAATGCCATAGCTTCCAGCATCACAGCAACACATAAGCCAACGTAAGATGACAAACTGACAGACAAGTGGTGGGTGGGGGTGGGAAGGAACTAGGATGTGATAAATTAGTATGGTCCTTTTAGCCATATTCCCCTATGTGATGCATTATAAATTCTAACCTGGGTGCCTATGGTTATAATCCCATCTTTTGAAGAAGTTCTCTGCTATCCTAATCAACAGGACTAGGTGGAATGTATTCTGACTCTCCGTTTTACTATAATGTGTGATTCAATCACTACCTTTTGTATCCTTGGGGATGTGATCTGCTGAAAGACAAAAACCACCCCTCTATCACAGCCATTCCTCGGTGTATAAACTCGATTTTGGAAGTGCAGAGAAAATCTCAGGACTATAACGGAAGGAAAGCCACTGGTGGGGCACATTTGATATCACTGGCTGAAACCACAGGCGGAGCCAAGGAGACCATGAGACAGAACAGAGGAGCAGCACTGAGATTCTGAAATGATATGATTTAGGACTAGATAGAGACTTGACTGCTAGTTGAAGAGGGGTATTGCTGTGGGTCAATAAATATATGTATCCTTAAGGTTTTCTTATCCTGGCTTGTGTAACCTGGTAACTCCCCCTAATAAACCAAATTCACTGGCAACACGTCAATACCAACTCTTAGCGCCCCTATAGGATAAGGTAGAATTGCCTGGGAATTTCTGGGACTGTAACTCTTTAGAAGAGTAGAAAACCTTTTCTTTCTCCTGAGGGGTAGCTTCTGGTTTTGAACTGTGAAACAAGGTTCTCAGCCCAACTCATAGCCACCATGCCACCGGGTCTTCTTAACTCCTCTAAACCCCCCCCACCCTTCATTGAGAGTATGGCCTCTGAGTGAGTTCTTTGTGGCCATTGCAACACATTATTAAACCAACAAAGACACAGAGTGTCATGGAAAGAACAGTTGATGCCAGAATAGTTCATGAAGAATGTGGTGTGGAGGCATGTCTGACCTCTGCCTCAGGGTAATGGGGAAGTCAAGGGAGGCCAGACATGGCCTTTATGCCATTTTCTCAAGGACCTGCCCATTGACAGATCAAACCCTAGAACATGGAAGGTCAGGTGAGACCTCTTGATTGAAAACAAAGAGGAGGACCACTTCTTTAGGTCCAGAGCCCCTGCAACAAGACACACACCTCCCATGGGTAAATTTGTGACAATAATGGAGGCAGTGACTACCATTGTCCAGCTGAGATGACAAATAACATTGAATGACCCCTGTCTAGCCAAGAGGACAAGTAAGGAATTGGAATATTTCCTGATGGGTGTGAGAATGAACATCAGAATTAGGCAAAGGTAAGTCGATGCCTTTTGAAATATAAGCAGTTCCCTTGACATGCTGAGACCCTATGATGAACCCGCTCTCATATCATGTCCTATGGGGGTTTTTATTTCTGTGCACACCTCCTGTTTATACTGAAGTTACAGCGCTTTCTATTCATCCTCTGGGACTGTTGTGATGGGGAACATGTCTGCTGTTAGAAATGGTTCCACTATCACTAGCTCCACTCTCCCATAAATACCCTAAGTGGGTGGCTTTATCAAAGGAAAATGTTTTGTCTTACAGTTCAGGGGGCTAGAAGTCCAAATCCAGAAGTGCAGTTCTAGAGCAGTGGCTCTCAACCTTCCTAATGCCACAAACCTTTAATATAGTTGCTCTTGTGGTGAGCCCCCAACCATAAAATTATTTTTGTTGCTACTTCATAACTACAATTTTGCTACTGTTTTGAATCAGGCAACTGCTGCGAAAGGATCATTCGACCCCCAAAGGGGTCGCGACCCACAGGTTGAGAACCACTTTTCTAGAGGAAAGCTTTCTCTTCCTGTCAGTTCATGCTTTTCTTGTCTCCTTTCAACACTGGTAAGTCTCGTGTTGCTTGAGAAGCTACACATGTCTTGCCGTCAGTCTTCCCCTAAGTCTAGGAGGTTCCCAGCATCAAGACCGCGGTTCCAAAGGACGCTCTGCTGCCTGCTCTTCTTTCTTGGTTGTATAAGGTCCTCCTGTTCTTCATTCCTTTGTTTAACCACTTTCATATTTCAGAAGGGATTGAATCAAGGTAAACCCCAATCCTGTGGATCATGTCCTGCTTCAGTGACATAAAGGCCTCTGGCCCTGCCTCAGTAACACTGTAAACAACAAACCAACTGCCATCAAGCCCTTTCAATCCTGCATCGGGTTTCTGAGGCTGTCAAACTTTATGAGAGCAGGTAGCCTCGTCTTTCTCCGAAGGAATGGCTGGGGTTTGGAACCGCCAACTTGCAGTTAGTAGTTCAACACATGCCCAGCAGTACCAGCAGGGCTCCAGGAACACCATGGTCATGAGGATTTACAGCCCGTAGGATCATGGCATCAGATCACAAAATGGAGCCTAATTACATAGGACTGGGATTGCGGCATATTGTGCCAAGACACAATCCATTCCATTGCAGTGGAGAAGTTGGAAAATGGGGTTATACTTGAATTTTGCCCTTTAGGAACCCACTGTGTGTTGCTTATTATAGTTTTTCAGGCACCCAGAGCAGGGACCCTTCTCTTCCCGCAGTGGCTACACTTGATATGCATGAGGTCTGTAGACCAATATAGACACCTCACTGGTCCATTCACCCCTTATTTCTAGCATTGTACACATCTGCTACTAGACATGGACAGCCATAATCCCCCAAGGAGGCCCCACTCAGAGGTTGGCTCCTGGGAGAATACTTGTGCAGGTTTCAGAAGTGAACTTAGAGCCATCCAGGCAGGACCGCTGTGGTCCTGGGTATCTTATTATGGCCTGGAAGGCAAAGAACAGAGACAACAGACAGAAACAAGCCATTATCCCACTGACTTTGCCTCTTGGGGATGCTTGTAGCCAGAGTGGGGCCCTCTAAAGCCAGGATCTAAGGTCAATGCCCTATTGCCAAGAGTCCAATGGCAATAAGAACAAAAATGGTAAAGTTAAAATTTGCATTCTGCCTTAGGATTTCAAAATGTTTTGTTCTTAGACATAGCCCTTTTTCTCCTAATCACTTCCTGTCACAAGAATGAGTGTTCTTGGTTGTGTGGGCTTTCATTTTTAACATGAAGAATAATTTACCATACAAAATAACTTTGGCAGTAGACAGAACTTGCCCTTCTGTTCTTGCAATATTTTTGGCACCACTTGGGTGGCAGATATGTGCAGCATCAGCACTTCAGTCAGCATGCCTCACACATAGGGCACTGCATCGTGCCTGCCTTACCAGGACACTCCAAACCTCTATCTCACTCTGTCCTGGAAACGATGAAAATTAAAATTCAAGAAAATTCTTACACTCCTGACGACTTTATGAACCAAGATAATCCCAATCAAGAATGCAAATTCCAGGACATGTATGGCATTGATCAATAGCTTCCTTAATTTATTCACTTATTTACCTATTGGGACATTTAATGACTAAAAGAAGCCTGGTGTCACTATAGGCTTGGCATTGGCCTATTCAGGTCTGTGGTTTAAAACCACCAACTACTCTGAGGAATAAATATGAGGCTGTCTGCTTCCCTAAGGATTTGTAGTCTTTGCAACCCTCCATAGGGTAGCTATGAGTTGGCATCATCTACTTGATGGCAATTGGTTTGGGCAATGTGTGATTTTGAGGATCCCTGGTGATACCGCGGTTCAGCTCTAAGCTGCTAACTGAGAGGTCAGCAGTTTGAATCCTCCAGTTGGGCTGAAAGAGAAAGATAAGACTGTCTGCTCCAAAAAGGTGTACAATCTCAGAAACACTCAGGAGCTGTTCAACCGTACCTTATAGAGTTGCTCTAAGTCAGAATTGACGTGATGGCAATGGTTTGGGGACTGTGGGATGTGACCTGCCACATGCTTAGGCACAGAGGAGTGACATTAGAAATGATTTAGTGGTCCTCACCTTGTCCACTGACAGAGGGTAGTGATTTTGACCTCTGCAGTGCTGTAACTTAACAATAAAAATGAAATACTGCCATTGTTGGTTTCAGCTTATGATTTCATAGATCCTTCTACCTTAGAAATATTTTTTAATAGTTTAAGTATCTCTTTTTAACACAAAAAACGACAAACTCACTGCCATTGAGTCAGTTCCAACTCATGGCCACCATACATGACAGGGTAGGACCACTCCTGTGGGTTTCTGAGACTGTAACTCTTTATGGGAATAGAAAGCCTCATCTTTCTCCTGCATAACAGCTGGTGGTTTCGAACTGCTGATTCTCGCAGTTAAAAACCCAGAGAGTAACCACTACTACACAAGGGCTCCTTTTAATAAAAATATGATATATATATATTTAATAAAGAGAATTTAGAAATTATACATGAACACCTAGACAAAAGGGCGTGTAAAAGTATGGTAAACATCTACTCTTCACCTATTGATAGTCATTTTGCACTTATTACAATAGTGATAAATCTATCCAATCATTTTGTACATTAATGATCTATATCTTATAGTAATGAATGCTGAGTTGTTAAGTGACAGTAACCCTGACTGTGATGGTTAGTTAAGGATACCTGTCACTTTGGCTGGGCCATGATTTTCAGTGGTTTGGCAGTGATGTAACTTGACAGCTTGCAATGCTGTAATTTGACAGTTATTTAGGGATGTCACCATACCACATTTTGTGATCTGGTGTGGTCAATCCTCTATTTCCTCATAATGATGATTTTTGCATCATGACTTAGTTTTTGGAAACTAACCAGGTGGATAAGTGAGGAGACAACATATTTTCCTATAGAATATAGTTTAGTTTCTTTTTCATTAGTTGCATTACTCTCTTGGAAAACCTTGTCTTCCAATAAAAGAATGGCTCTACATTTTAGCCAACAAACAAAATCTTCTTGCCCATATACCCCGCTGCCAGGTGGTGCCGCCCACTCTGGCTCTCCGCCCTTCTTCTTTGAGTAAACAGATGATTTCGTAGATATCAGATCTGTAGCATGAAAGCAAGAGAGCACACTGGCTAGTCAAAGCCCCAGAAGTAAAGCGAGGTAGTCCAAGTCTTGCTGCCTGTACGGGAACTCTTTGGTAATGACCAGGAACATCATTGTAAATTTCTTGTACATTGATGTATTTTGGATCAAATTGTGCCCCTTACCCCTCCAACCCAAAATATGCTTGGTAAAGTGGAGGGGCAGAGAAAACGAGGAAGGCTCTTGACAAGACGGATTGGCACCGAGGCTGTAACAATAGCCTCAAACATAAGAACAATTGCGAGGATGGTGCGGCATTGGACACTTTCTTCTTCTGTTGTACGGAGGTCACTGAGTCGAAATCACCACAAGGGCACCTAACAACAACAAAATATGTGTTGTAAATGTAACCCCTATAACTGTGTCTGTAGTCCCATTCGGGAATGAATTGTCTTTGCTATTAAAAACAGATCAGGCAGCAAAAACAGGGAAAGCAGAGGCTGTACTCCATGGAGATCTTATATTGCTGAGCAGACAGACCTTCCTCCAGAACTGATAAAGAACCTTCTCCAAGAACCGGCGCTCTGATTTTTGACAACCTGTCTCCTGAACTGTGAGAAAATAAATTCCTATTGTAATGTCACCCACTTAGGGTATTTCTGTTATCATCACACTAGATATGACAAATACTATTTCATACTTTTTGTTTCTGTTTTTTCAATGGCTTTGAAATGCTCAAATGGACTTTTCTTTTTAAATCTGTAATTTCATTTTATAGTATGAAGAGATGGCTAACAAATTAATTTCTTTCTATGGTTAATGCACTGAGGGCACTCCACTTATTGGTGTCCTGACGAAGTAAACACAGTGTGTTGTATTTTAGATGGCATCATTTTATTGATGACTCTTCTTTTTTAGTTAGTCTTGCTTGTTGTTTTGGCGGTTTGGGCTTTTTTTTATATCGCTTTAACAAATATTTTAGAAATTGAAACAATATACTATTTATAAAACCGACTTTCTAATCTATTGAAAACAAGTGTATGGAAAAAATAGAAAGTATTTTTAATGCAGATTTGGAAATGTCAATCAAATAGCAAGAACTGCGTTGTTTGTTTCCAATACTGCCCACCTCTCTTTTAGGGAAAAGTGAGCTGGTATGCTGAGTGAAGTAAGTCAATCATTAAAGGACAAGAATTGTTTGAGTCCACTACTGTAAGAAGAAACACCAATTAAACAAATCTTAGGAACCAGTTCCTGAACAAAAGAGAAGAAAGCTGTCTACCGGCCGTGAACCACACATCACTTCTCTTTTGCATACCTCACAAGAGCTACATTGCAGGAAGAGACCTCACATTGTCTGCAGTCACTCCTTCAAGAAGGTGGGTGGAATGGGAGATGACCGTTCACTTGAGGCTATACAACTTTGTGATAAGGCTGGGGCAAATTAGTAGGCTCCCCAGAGGACTGGAAGGAGAACCTTGCCGGGAAATCCAGCTAAGACCAGGGGAGAGGAGCATCTACATTTTGGAGGAGATGCTGATGGTTCTGTTGGTGAGGATGGTGGAGGCGATTGGGGAAAAGTAACCCCACATTGGAAAGGAGTGTTAAACGATGATTGTAAGGAACCAAGGGGGACAATGGACCAGATTTTATGTTCCTGGGTAGACACTATCAACAAATTTCTACACAACCCTCAGTGAACCATACCATGGACTAAGCACCCTGATGGCCTTAGATGCTGACCTTGCAGGCAGCATGGCATAGTGCAGGGGCTACACCAGAAGGACTTAGCATAGAGGCCATGTTGAATGAACTGAGCCCTGCTTCAAAGTTGCCTGCACCTTTGGACTGAGGACTGGGGTGCTCAGATGGGCAAGGAAACAGAGAGGGGGCATGCAAGAACAGTGGACCTTGGAGGGAACCCCCAGCTTGGTGGGTGTCCAATGGAAAAGGACCCAGACTCACCATATATTTAGTACCTCAATTCTCCCCTCATGTGACATGACAGGTTTTGATCTGTTGGATGGGATCTGCACTTGGAAGAACTGATCCAAGAAGTTTCCCACTGGCACCGGTCCCCACACTCAGGGTAAACAGAGCTCAACTGAATGAGAGTTCCAACTGTGTAGAGCAACAACTCAGGTTGCATAAACTCCTCATCTCCAGGTTATCAGTGCAATTGCCTTATACCCCATGGGGATGATTGACAATGTACATTTTTGTTTCTGTGGGTTTTTGTCTTCCTGTCTTTAGCTTGCTCTGTTTGCCAGGTTGCTGGTTTGTTGCTGCGGTTGGTGTAGTTGGACTTAAAGGAGGTCTCATTTTGTCATACTATGACTGCCGAAGTAAACCTGAGTCGTGCATGTCCAATGGACAAGAGAGGGAGCCTGGGATCCTACTTAACTTTAGCCCCAAGCCCAGAACAGCTGGGTATGATAACATGCTGCTGCTCAATACTCACTTTCATGAAATGATCACTGAAATAAGGGTGCTACAGCAAAGTGTGTTGTAGAAACCAGATGGTGCCCGGCTATCCATCGGAATAGAGTCTGGGGTCTTATAGGCATGTATTCAAATGAACAGCCATCTAAGCAAGGAGTCAACTAAGTCCATATGGATGAAGCACACCATTTTATGTGATCCAAAAGGGATAACAAGAAAGTTCAAATATGATGAAGGGAAAAGTATCAGAACTAAAATTATGAACAACCAATTTGTAGAAGGATAGGGAGGACAGTGGGAGCCCAAAACCGATCTGCAGAGTATCTAGGCAGATTATGCCACTGGCAAGTCCCCTCTAGCCAGAGGCATGGGTCTCAAACAACCTTACTATCAGGCAGAGATCACTGGAATCTTGATTATGCTGGATCGAAGTGGATACTTGGTCAGTTGACCGCCCTCATGACCCAACCTGTATTTGTTCTAGGTGCAAGTATCTCTTGTTTGACCGATGACCAAAATGTCTTCCCTGTTTTTTAAGATATTGATGGTGGTCTTTTCCTTCTTACTCATTATCTGTACTTTTATCTTTGTATTACAATTATTATTATTTTATCCTTACCACTTTCCTTCATTTTTGCTTTGTAATGTTTCTGTTGGGTTTTTCAGTTTGTGAAGCACAGAAGGAGTAGGTGCATAGTGATAATAACTGATGCATGGGTTTATCCTTGCATAAATGATGCTGGAGTGAGGGTGGCATATAAGGAGGTTGAGGGGTGTTTGGGAGTAAACAATGAATGCAGGAGGGGGAGGGGACACTACAACTGAATGTGATTACACAACTCATTTTAAAGGCGATTTAATCATGAAAAAAATAAAGAAAATGTTCTAAAATTGATTATAGTAATGGTTGTACAATTCTTCTTGATATGATTGAACTATTTAATTGTATGATTATGTGCCAATAAAACTGTTAAAAAAAACAGTGAGCTGGATGTCAGTCCACTATGCAGAGCAATGTTAGTTTATAAAAGACTCTTCAATCCAGAACCCTGAAAGCTGCTAACAGAAAGGTCAGTGGACTGAATCCAACAGCCACTCTCCAGGTGAAAGATGTGACAGTCTATTTCCATCAAGGTTGTAACCTTAAAAACCCTCCAGGGGTAATAATTGGTATGTAGCCCCTAACAGGGGCATGCATGGATGTGTTAATTCAATTAGTTAACAGTTTGGTTTATTTTAAATGAATAAATTTACATGCTTATTTCTACTCTAAATTCTAGTTTTATATAGAATGAGTCTGAAAGCATGTCTGGATGTCTCTTTTTGCAGACCTTAAGCCATGTTGATCAGACACACTAAATGCGAGTTTTAATGGCCAAGAAGTTTTTCTCTGCCCCAACCCACCTACCTCTGCATTCTAGCAAGAGAAGGCCCACCAAAGGTCTCACTGTCAGATTTGTATTGATATATAAAGTAGGTGACACCACTTCCCGACTTACTGCTAGGTAATTGTGGTAGTTACATAATCCGTTGTCAATTTGAGACTTAAGAGTGAAGGGGTGGGGTTTAGCCTGTCAATGAGGTCACAGCTTGATGACCTCATTTGGAGGCGCTAAGGAGATAAATAGCTCACTCCCTGCCAGACATTACTGATGATGAGCCTAATAGAGCTAAGCTGATGCAGCCAGAGCTCTGGAGCTGGAAGAGCCATGTGGCTGCCAGTGCTGAGATGCTTTCATCACTACTGGATCCACAAGATTTCCCACCCACTGGTCTGTGATCTTCCTGCATTCAGCATCATTGCAAGTGTTTCGTGAGTCTGAAGAGGATTTTATAGATTATCAGACATACGGGCTGATGTTGGACTTATAGACTTGATCTGGACTGGGCTGGGATGTTTTCTTAATATACAATTGCTCTTTTATATAAAACTCTTTCTTATACAGATCTGAGTGTCTATAAATTTGGCTTCTCTAGTCTACCCAGATTAACACAGTGATATAAACTTATGACATTCCTGTAACCCTGATGATGATTCCATTCAGGTGTGATCACTCAAGGAAGACGTTCTTGGGCATTCTGGATAGAGGCCTGCCTGCTTCAGTATTGCTATCAAGGTTTCAAAATGGTTTTGTTCTTTGATTTTTGTCTTATTAGTTAGCATTTATCAATTGTATTTTTCTTGTGAGTACAATCTGGAATTCAAGTGCTAATTCACCATCTAAAACAAGCATAACATACTTAATAAGTGCTTTAAATGTGTTTTGAATTAACCTGTCTGATTAAGAAAGTGGACTGGAAAAATAAAAACATTTAAGAGGTTATTTTAATTCACCATGAATTCAAATGTTGCCAGAATATCGACAGAGAAATGGTTCTCTCATGATGAACATCAGGAAGATATATCATCAGTGTAGTCCTAAAAGTCCTACCTTGAGTTTATAAGGACCAGCCGTGGAAATGTTTTTGAAGTTCTAGATTGCTTTTTCTGTTACTGACAGTCTGCCCATGTGAAATTGTGCAGAGCATCCATGCTTGCTTCCCTTCCTGAAAGGGGACAGTGGGAGGGCAGTAATGGAAGCTGGTGAAACTGCATGCCTTAAACTAGCACTCGTTTTGGGAGTCTTAAAATACTTGGCGAACTTGTTTGAGATGTTACTCTAACATTGTAGTGTTCCTCTCACCCACAGGAGTACACACGGAAGCCACTTGGGCTAAGAAGCCTGGAAGTCCAGGCTTACCTGGAGACAGGACACAAGTGTAGGGATGCATGGTGTCCCTCCTAGGAGTCCCTCATTCTTCCACCTGTGTGGACAGATTGGAACCCCACTGGGACTTAAATCACTGGGCTTACTCCCTGGAGCTTCTGGCCTCCTCCGATGGTCCTGACTGAATCTGTTCCCCTTAAAGGAAGGGCATGCCGGCTGCAGATGTCTGCTTCAGATCCACTAGACTTTTGACACACCGGCATGTCAGTCCAGCTTCTTCTTTTGCCCAGTCCTGCTTCTTTGGATCTCATTCCCAATAAACCTCCTCCAGGCAAATCTCCAGCCCAGAGAACTCACACCAGACAAGGGAGACCACGTCTTCAGCCAAGTGTTTCCATTGAGAAAGTGGTTCTGACCAGCAAATCATCCCCACTCTTGAGGAGTTGACTCAGAAACATTCTGTAAAAACAAACAAACGAGGTACCATCAAGCTGACCCTGATTCATGGAACCCAAGGTGTGAGGCCCCTTGTGTGTGAGAGTAGAATCGGCTCTGCACGGTGTTCACTGGCAAGTTTTCAGAAATAGATTAGCAGGCTTTTCTTTTGGGGTCTCGTTGCGTATAAAGTCGAAAACTTTAACCACTTGCACCCCGGCACTCACAGAAGCATTATAAATGGCGGTTAAATTTCAGGGCTCTGGAGTTTCCAAACCATCTGTGGACAATCTCTTGGTGGAATCTTAAAACCATCGTATACTTTATGTTGTAATTTTGGTCCCTTTACTTAGCTCTCTGAGTCTCATTTCTTTGTCAATAAAATGGGGATTATGTTTAGAGCACCCACCACAAAAGATCTGTGAAAATAAAAGCAGTAAATACAGGACCCCGGACATGGTGAAAATCAATAAATGCAATTATTACTGCTAAGTGGTTCTAGGCTTGAGTATTTATAATTTGGGGCAACGAGTTGGAATTTGTTTTCCATGCCTCTCCCATCACAGCGTGAGTGTCTAGAGAGAGGGCAAACAGAGTCCTAAAGGATTTAGCTCACATCCTGAGATTCTTGCCACTCTGGGTGTTGACTGAACATGGGCTGAAGGAAGTGAAGCAGGAAAAAAGACCATGAATGGATTTTAGAATTTTACTAAATGCTTAGCTAAGTATGCAGCTAATTGTAATAGGCCATTGCTGACAAGTGACTGAAATAAATGCTTTTGAGAATTGATTTCCATCAGCTAACATTTCTTTTATTCATTATTCATTTGCAAGATAGATCTGTCCATTGTGTTGGGAGTCAAACCCTTCAGAAGCCCTAGAAAAAAGTGCTGTTCCCACATAGACAATGCAAAACAAATTCATGGTGCCTCTAACAACACAAATCATGAAATCCATTTGGCTTAAATAATGTGTTTCAGGTACATAAATCAGAATTCTGTGCAGCAGTCATAGTTATTAGAGCAGTAACGGCTCAAATAGTAAAATAAGGCTTTCAAATTATGATTTGTCAACAGTCCCCTTCCCACATCCACCTCCATTCTTATCTGTCTGTTCTACCTTCTGGTCTAAAACTTTCCAAGTTTTAGTCTCACTGACAGATCTTGCATGACTCTTATACAGTCATTGCTAGATAGCTTTTTATCTTAAGCACAAAAGCCTCTCAAATCTGGTCCAGCTAAGGGTGCTCTAAACTCTACTGGCTGAAATTTAATTGTACAATTACACCTCAGTGTAGGCATTTTACCTCACCTTGGAGGCTTTGTCATTGTAAAGAAGATAAAAATCTAGCAAAATTCCTCCAGCTCACTGATAACATTTTGATATGCACCCCTCCAGGCAATAATGTTAAAGATCACTTGGTTTCACGCATCAGTGACAATCCTTGCCCATGCAAACAAAAACATAGATTTTATAGGCAGGTGTTGGATTTGTTCGGAGAATAAAAGAAAGTGCTTAATTACCTACTGAGGTTTGGGGACGTGGAAGTCAATTTCACTCTAGTCCTGTCAGCCTGAGACTGTGCAACCCTTAGGGACTGTTCTTAGTCTGACTCAAGGCCAGCAACTTTCAAGCTGGGTGGCTTTCCACTTCTAGGTTTGGGGACAGAGCATTTGATTGCCCCCAGTACCTCACCTGGGCCAGATCTCCTTCCCTTGGTGAATCACCTCCGTGCCTGTGAGCATGCTGACGGCCTCTGAGAGGGGAAAGGTACACAGACTGGTCTGAGTCCAGTGCCTCCCAATATTCATGGGCCAAGAACCCAAGCTTGGGGCTTTGACTGGAGCACTCCGTTAGAACTGAGAGGTAACGTGGGGGAAAGAACAGTTGTCTCAGCAAAAAACCTAGAGACTGTGCCAAAAATAAAAGAAACATACCAACATCTAATAAGTATCCACTTTAAGGAGCCCTAGTGATGTGGTCCTGTAAGATAATGGAGAAACCAACTCTTACAAATCAAAATCTGCTAGAGAAAACGTATATGCAAAAGAGACAAAAGTTAGGGCAAGGACTTCCTGCAGCATAGATCCTCCAGGGTCCAGAGCTTTATTAGGAGTGAATTTATAGAGTCCCTAGGTCACATAGCCAGCACTCTTATGCCAGGATTACACAAAGGAAGTTTACAATCCTAAGGCATACAAAGGAACAGCTCAGTAGGCCAGGCTGTTCAAAGACACAGGGGAGGGTGGGACTTGGGAAAAGGAAGTCACTGAAAAACCACAGGCTCTCTGCAGCCTTTATCAGGAAGTAGGAGGCAAATGTCCATTTCATCTCAGGCAGATGTAGACCAACAGCCACTTCAATCAGCTCCCTGGGATGAGCTGTTATCTTCCTTCCGTGACCTTGGGCCATGAAATGTGTTTCTCCTGTCCTGTTTTCCTAAGAAACAAACAGCTTTCCCCTACATGGTGGTTAAGCAATAGCCTGCTAACCACAAGGCTAGTGACCCAAACACACTAGATATTTTGAGGAAAAGATGTGGCAGTCTTCTTCCTTAAAAGTTGCATCCTCGGTGTCAGTTCTGCCTAAGGCACTATATAAGTTCAATGCAATCCCAATACAATTACCATCATCTTTCTTCAAGGAAATGGAAAACCTGATTACCAACTTCATATGGAGAGGGAAGAAGCCCAGAATTAGCAGAGAACTCCTCAAGAACAAAGACACAGTGGGAGGGCTTGCTTTACCTGACTTCAGTACATACTGTACAGCCACAGTTGTCAAAACCGCATGGTATTGGTACAATGACCGATACTCAGACCAATGGAAAAGAACTGAAAACCCAGAAGTAAAATCATCAGCATACAGACAACTGATCTTTGATAAGGGCCCCCAAAATATCCAATGGGAAACAGATGCCCTTTTTAACAAGTGGTGCTGGAAAAAATGGATATCTAACTGCAGAAAAATGAAGCAAGACCCTTACCTCACTCCATGCACCAGAATAAACTCAACGTGGATCACAGACCTTGAAGTTAAACCCCAAACTATTAGGACCATCAATGAGGGAATTGGGACCAACTTGAGAACTTTGGCACAGGGAATATATAGGCTATCAGAAATAGGGAAGGACACAAACACAGAGGAGGCACAAATTGACAAATGGGATATACTGAAGATAAAACACCTGTGTACATCGAAAGAATTCAAGAGAGTAATAAGAGAGTCCACGGACTGGGAAAACATCTTTAGCAATGACACATCAGACAAAGGCCTTATAACTAAAATCTACAATACTCTGCTAGCTTCCAAAAAGAAAAAAATAATTGTCCATTGAGGAGGTGGGCCAAGGACCTGAACAGAAATTTCACAGGGGCAGAAATCTGAATGGCCAATAAACATATGAGGAAATGTTCCAGATCTTTAGCCATAAGAGAAATGCAAATTAAAACAACAATGAGGTACCACCTAACACCCTCAAAGGTAGCCCAATTCAAAAAATCAGAAAGCAATAAGTGTTGGAGGACAGTGGGGAGACAGGAATTCTCGTCCATTGCTGGTGGACCTGTAGATATGTACAGCCACTATGGAAATCGATCTGGCAATATAAAAGACAGATGGAAATTGAGCTACCATACGACCCAGCAATCCCCCTACTGGGCAAATACCCAGAAGAGGCAAGAAACAAACCACGGCCAGACATCTGTGTTCCAATGTTCATTGCAGCCCAGTTCACAATTGCAAGAAGTTGGAAACAACCCAAATTTCCATCAACTGATGAGTGAATTGAAAAACTGTGGTACATACATACAGTGGAGTACTACACATCACTAACAAGCAGTTATAGACATATGAAGCACCTCGCCGCATGGGAAGAACTGGAGAAAATCATGCTAAGAGAAGTAAGCCAAGCACAAAAGGGCAAGTACAACATGAGTCCACTGAGGTAAGTTAAAAAAAAAATGCAAAAGGCGCATAGGGAAAAAGCTACCGTATACAAACATTCCTGGAGTGAGGACCAGGTATGGCAGGGACCAGATCAAATCCAGGGATACATATGGTAGCCAACTAAAAAGGTGGGTGGGAAAGGAAAAATAAATAAATAAAGAGAAAAGAGTAATGGGGACACAGGGCATTAACCCACCCATGGGGAAGGTACTGTTTATATCTCCACAGGGAAAGAGGGACCAGACTTGAACCCAGTGCTCCAAGATGTGAATGCAACATGCCAGCATGGAGTATGGAACCAGTGGAGAGGTCTGAGTGTCCGGACCCAATCCCAACTACGTGGACACCTGCCCCTCCCCACAGAAGAATTTGTTACAGAGGACAGCACTGGATCTGCAGCTCCGGGAGAGGGACATGTCTGATCAGAGCACATGGGAGCAAATGAATGGGGAGGAAGAGAGAGTGGAGCACATCCTGGCCAACCAGCCTTGATGAAGAGATTCCCGCTCAGAGCAGCCAATTCCCAGAGAAGACCATATGGCTGGCCCCAATATGAGACACGGCATCCCTCACTGATCCACAGCCCTACAGGGGACAACACTGGAAACTCAGTGTAGACATTCTACCCGGTCTGATTCCACCACACCGAAGCAAAACACTAAGGGCATGCAACAGAACAGCAAAAGGAACAGATCAACAAAGACCCCAGGAAATACCAAAAATAGACTTTGGGTGTCATGCCCATCCAACTCGACCAGAAAACACTCCTAAAGGCTAACAAATAGCCCTTGAACTAACTACAATCTTTTCTTTCTTGTTGTGTTATGTTTCATTTTGGTTTTTGTCATTGGCTTGTTGTTGTTTTGTTGTATTTTGTTGCTTGGTTTTGCTCTGTCTTGTTTTTGTGCATGTTATTGTCTCCGCAGGTCTGTCTAAATAAGACAGGCTGGATGAACAATCTGAAGGAGAAAACAACAGGACTGACAGTTCAGGGGGGACATGGGAGAGGGGGAAGTGGGGAAAAAGGAAGTGGTGTTAGCAAACCCAGGGACAAGGGAACAACAAGTGATCCAAATCGGTGGTCAGGAGGGTGTAGGAGATCTGGTAGGGTGTGACCAAGGATAATGTAACCAAGAGGAATTACTGAAACCCTAATGAAGGCAGAATATGATAGTGGGACAAGATGAACGTGAAAGGAAATAGAAGAAAGAGCTAGGAGGTAAAGGACATTTATAGAGGTCTAGATAAAGGCATGTACATTATATATGAGGATGTGGACATAGATCTATGTGCATAAATGTATACATTTAGTATTAAGGTAGCAGGTGGACATTGGGCCTCCACTTAAGTACTCCCTCAATGCAAGAATACTTTGTTCTATTAAACTGGCACTCGATGATGCTCACCTTCCCAACACAATCGCTGAAGACAAATGGGTATATAAGCAAATGTGGTGACGAAAGCAGACTGTGCCCGGCTATCAAAAGATATAGCGTCTGGCGTCTTAAAGGCTTGAAGGTAAACAAGCGGCCATCTAGCTCAGAAGCAACAAAGCCCACAT
>NW_022111300.1:1206578-1231745 GCF_000313985.2 Echinops telfairi | reverse complement strand
CAAATGTTTTGAGAATGATGAGGGCAATGAATGTACAAAGGTGCTTTACACAATTGATGTATGTATGGATTGTGATAAGAGTTGTATGAGCCCCTAATAAAATGATTTTTTTTTTAAAAGAAAAAAATTTGCATCCTTGGAAACCCTATGGACAGTTCAGCTCTATCCTTTGGGGTCACTATGAATCAGAACTGACTCACAGACAGTGAGTGGGTTACTATGTCCATTTGTAAAAAAAATGTTGAGGGGGGACTGATTATGAAGTATACATACTTTGTTATGTGCCTTTGAAAAATTTTTTAAATGTACTTAATTTTCTTGTAATGAAAATATCGACAAACGGTTAGGTGACCTGCCTGTTTTGACTGAAGGTCCCAATGTGGGTGTATTTATATTGGGAACACTGACAGACAAATGGCTAGAAGGATGGACTCTAGAATCAGATGAGTCGGATAAACATCTTGGTTCTTCTATTTGGAGCTTTGTGACCTGGAGCAAGACTCTAAGCCTCTCTGTGCCTCACACTTTTCACCTGTAAAATAGAGATAATATCTTCTCTCTAATGGAGTGGCCGTGAGGATTAAGTGAAATGATAGATGCAAAGTATACAGAATAATATCTGTCATATTGGAATGTGCTAAAAGTATTTGCTATCATGAACATTCTTGTACAACCATCCTTAGACATCTTTCTGAAAATCTTCTTAAAAACAGAGCTTTTAAAGACTCTCATCGACAACATGTGTCAGGCTGTGGCTCCCTCTCATTAAACATTGTCCTGTGGTTCCTGAAGTGCCTCAGAATAAAAGAATAGGATGGCCATTTCTCTAAAGTTCCTACAATCTGGCCCCTAGCCTGTCCTTCCATATACCCTCACTTCCTGACCTTCTTTCAGGACAATCCATTTCCTCATCACAGCTCTTGCCTTCCTGTCCCCCTGGAAACTGCTTCTCCACAAAGCCACACGGCTCACTGTTGTGGTTGCTGCTCAAGAGAATCCTCCCTCAGCCACTGAAAACCTCCATCTTCTCTGTCCCCATGCCAGTCTCTCTCTTTTTCCTCATTTGCCACTTCATATTTATTTTCTGTTCTCCTTTCTGGAATACATTGAAAATACATTGCCAGATTCCCCTTCAGAAAAGCTGTAGCAATGTATACTCCAGACTGGCAGGATACACTTATTAATTTCTGCATCCTATGTTTTCGTTGTTAGTTGCTGTCTGTCAGGTTCCACCATGGTGACTCCATGTACAACAGAGCAAAATGTCATTCATTTTCATATTGTCTATATGACTGTCGCTGTGTTCAAGCCCATCGTTGCAGCTACTATGTGTTTAAAGTGACTTCCAATCTAGAAGGCCCGTCTGTCTGTATAAGACAGTGGTCTGCTGTGATCACAGGGTTTCATTGGACGGTCAAACCTTTCTTCCTATGCGGTCTCAAGCTGAAACTCCACGGAACCTCTAAACCCTGGGTGACCCTGCTGGGTTCTGAAAAACCAGTGGCATTGCTTCCAGTATCCTAGCAACATGTAAGCCATCATAGTGTGACAAGTTGATTGATAGATAGATAGAAGGGGATCTGTACTCTGCAGATTATCAATATTGTTCATCTATGACAGTGTTATAGGCAAAACATACCGAATTGTTCTTGCTACAGCATTTCTAATGAAAGCCATCTAGTTCCTGCAGAGTGCTGTCAGCAACAGAGGTTCTTTCCATCCATTAAGGAACAACTCCTGTGGTTAATAAGACCTCCCTTCAATAAGCTAAAATATCTCTTTTGAATTTTCATTTGACATCCAATTCCAAGTTCATTTATCCTTTTGTCACCATATCAGTCAGGATTTAGGCAGGGCTGGGCTACTTCAGGTAGTGAATTGCTTACAAGGGTGTTACATGAACACTGGGTGGGCAAAAAGCAATCGGTGGAGATTTCCAGAACCTTGGCAACCAAATGAGCCTTCATACTGGAAATATTCAGATCTCTCTAGGCTTTACTTCTAGGGGCAGAACAAAGTGGAATCCTTGGAGTGCCAAAGTCAAGTGGCTGCAGGAGCCAGCTGCCCCAGCTTAATGATGCTGATGTAAAAACAACAAAATAAAAACCTCACTGCCATAGAATCAATGCCCACCCATAGCAACTTACAGGATGGGGTAGAAGTGGCCTGTGGGCTTCTGAGACTAACTGCTGAAGGGAATAGAGAGCCCTGTTTTTCTTCTGAGATGTAACTAATGGTTTTGAACCATGGATCTCTCGGATTGCAGCCCAATGCCTACAGCAGGACAGTGATGGTGACAGGTAAAACAAGAGGAAGCCTGTTCCCTTATCCTTGCCCCTTCCAGTTTCTCTAGTGTCTTTTATTAGCTTGGCCTGAAGTCAGCTAACTACGGTGTTGACAGAAGTAGTTTATACTGTTTCAACCTCAACATGATTTTTAGAAGTGAGAGACAATTAAAAAACAAAACAAAAAGCTGCACACTCACTCTTCCTGATCCCTCACTTTGAGTCATTCTAGAATCAATAGGAATGGCTTAGTTCTTCTATTTTCATTATTTTTATAGAGTCATGACAGATTATAAACCTGAGGCTACAAAGCTAAGCAAAATAACTGTGAATTTCAGCCTGAGTTTTCTTTATAAGTCTCCGGAGTCAGTGTTTAGCCATCTCAACAAGGTGTTGAGTTGCAAGAAACCCTGGGGCTGCACACTTGGGCTTATTTCACTGTGGGTTGCATTCTTCGGAATACCACCTGTTTCCTCCTTCAACTCAGCTGATTAAGATAACTGCCGGACTCACATGCATTGAAAGAATTAAAAATTAATCTCAGACAGATTTTGAACCCTAAAGAACAAGCCCCCTTCTCTTAATATCTGCTGACTCAACTTCATGGTTAAAAGTTAAAGAAGCATAGCTGGAAATACATAATACCAATGCATGGGCCAGAAGAAGACCATGGAAATCTCAGATTCTAGACATAGGTGTCTAAGTGATTCAACATTTGATCTACAGCTAGTCATCCTCATCTTCCCATTCCAGGTCTCCAGGGCTCTGTCTGTCATTAAAGCAGTCACATCTGGGAACCTTGGGGATCTTGGGAGAAAGCTGAGTGAATCCAAGGGGTTCCTCAATAATGGACTTTTTAAATATTTGCCCCCTTAACATGGGGTGACAGCAAGGTCAGTTTCAGTCACCCTGGTGCCTATGAATTCCTTCTCCACTTTGATGCACAATCAAAAGATCCTGATGCCAAGTGATGGAAAGCATCCTCCCTGCATTAGCACCATCTGTTTCCTTGGCATTCATTGCAAACAGCTGTGTTGCCAGCTTTCAAGCTGTTTATTGCTATAGCACATGGTGAGGTTATTGATGGACTGACTGAATCTCCTGGAAATTAGGTATTTTTGTTTCTCTTTGAAATGTTTATGTTGGATCATGTAATTCTTATAGGATCTTCTACAGGAATTAGTCAATGATTCCACTGGTCTCTGAGACAGGAATGTTTCTTAGTTGTGAATGAGTATCTTAAAAATATCTATATTCCCTGTGTCAATTCTTATGTAGATGGAACTAGACATGCTGAACTAGATGGTGAAATGGTCAAGTGGAAAGAGTACCACCCTATGAACGTGGACCGAGAAAATTGGCACTCAAACTTAGAATGATGAGGGTAGCAATGCATATAAACTATAGTTCTATAATCATCCAGCGTATGAGAAAGGAGGATGCTTAGATTATGGTTCATACTATTAAAGGTTGAAATGTGTATTAGAACATTAAATGGCATCTTTCTTTGGATTGTTATAGGTTCTTAGAAAATATGATTGTACCCTGGTACAGGTAAGAGCTCATAACACAGGTAATCCAGAACAGATAACCCCTCAGGACCAATAATGAGAGTAGTGGTACCAGAGGGTAAGGAGAAGGTGTGGGGAGAAAGGGGGAACCAATCACAATGATCGACATATAACCCCCTCCCAGGGGGACGAACAACAGAAAAGTGGGTGAAGGGAAACAGTCAGTGTAAGACATGAAAAAAATAGTAATTTATAAATTATCAAATGTTCAGGAGGGAGGGGTGGAAGCAGGGAGTAAAATGAGCTGATACCAAGGGCTCAGTAAAAAGAAAATGTTGTGAAAATGAGGATGGCAACCTATGTACAGATGTGCTTGACACAATGGATGAATGTATGGATTGCGATAAGAGCTGTATGAGCCCCAATAAAAGGTTTTTTTTAAAGAAAATGTAAATTTTGCTATTTTAAAAAATAGAAGTTTAATTCTAAAGAAGTACATTAATAACTTAACGTGACTCAGAACTCAGTGGCAGTGAGTCAATGCTAACTCATTGGGATGCTGCAGGAAAGGGTAAAACTGCCCCTGTGGGTTCCAGGAGGGTAACTCTTTACAAGAGTAGGAAGCTCTGTCTTTCTCCTGCAGAAGAGAAAGTTTTGAACTGTTGATCTTGAAGTTAGCAGCCCACTATATAACCATGAAGCCACCAGGGTTCCTAGTAGCTTAATATAGTTTTTATAGATCATTTTATCTATTATTTTTTAAAATCTAGCTAAATGTCTATATAACTTATCTTAAAGGTCAACATCAAGTAAATAAAAGGTCTATAAAAATGCCCTTGAGGCGCATTAATAAAGAACATGAAATAGATGTAGAACAAATGAAAGATTTGGGTTTATTTGATTCAACCATGTACTAAGCAAAATTTGATTCAACTCTTGTACTAAGCAAAGTTTCATTGTAAAATGCTATTAAAGATACAGAGATCAGGAAATAATTAAATCAATTTCCAGGACTCAAGAAGTTTATATTCATTTGGATATGATTAGATAGGCGGATATGCATTTGCATTATATAGATATACATACATAAACATATACATTATTAAATACTATCAGTGATATCATAAAGGATGAATTCCACCAAAAAAGATTGCAAATTCAAGTATATTCTTCAGAAAAGTTAGTGATTATCTCCAAATGAAAGGATTGGAAATACTTCTTGAAAGAGATTTGAGCTGGATCTTAAAGGAACAATTTTGAGATTTCTGAGATATGAAAGGAATTAAACAAGAAAGCAGAGACAACAGAATCTACCAATAAGAACGAAAAAGAACGGGGTGGGGACTAAAGTTCATCCTTCAGCTCAAGGTCCCTGTGCTGGAAACCTCCTAGGTGCAGAGGAAGATTGATGCCAAGACCCAGTAGCTCTGAGGAATGCTGGGCCCACAGAGGCTGAAAGAAGATAAGGGCCTTCCTTCTAAATTGTGAGGCAACAGAGGGAAGATATTCCCCTGGGGTCAGTGCCCTAAACTTCCAGCCTCCAAAACTGTAAGAGATTAAATTGCTTTATGTTAAAACTACCCGTTTGAGATAGTTATGTTATAACTAAGACGTCAGCCTACTGACAAGGAACAAATCAACACAGTCAAGATCCTGACAGAATTTTAGCCTCTAAAGCTGTGGAAAAAATAATTTTAAAGTCACATACTTAGGCTACTTCTGTTTTGACAGCATAGAAACCTTGGGTTTCTATAATCTCACAATTCTAGCTTCTAGAACCTCTCTACTCATCACCATTTGTTTTCTCTTAGCCAGGTTTTAAGAATGCAATTTAATTTAACTCACACTGTAGGCTGAATAACAAAATCCTTTATAACTGTTCTCTTCCAAAAGATCTGCTAACACAGTCTGATGGAATTTTAGGCAGAGTTTTAAGAATTTTGAAAATGTGTGAGCAGGCAGGTAGAGCTCACAATAAAATCATACGTGACCTTTGACTGCATACTCAAGCCATTTTTTAAGCGCCAGGTATGACAGTACTTATACCTACACCAAAAAGCCACACAAAATCCTTCGTTCTAAGTGAGAATTAACAAACTGCATCTTTCTTCTCTCCTTTCACCATCCTTACCTGCTGTCTTTCCTCACCATGAAATTAGTTGTTGTCGTTGTTTAAGATGAAACCCTTTACAATTCAATTCTCATGCAAAAGAGAAAATAACTAATCAACCACTTGCAACATTCAGCAAGAGGACCATCAAGTTGGCAGCGACTCTATATTCAGCCTTCCTTCTTGGAGCAATCATTTCTATAATTAGTATTGGCACACTGTGCCTAATTAGTTATTGCGGTGGCATATGGGCATGCGATGTATGTGTTCTTCAGTCACCCTACTTTACTGTTAAATTGCCTGTAGAGATTTTTCAAAAAATGAATAATTAAGCCTTTGTCTCTTGTTTTCCAATTCCCTTAGACTCTATTCAGGTGATATAATTACACTGTATCCATGGCAACACTCATTTTCTGCATCTATAGGTGAAATCTTTGGGGGTTACCAGTGAATTCTCTTCCCTTGAATCTGGCTTCCACTTGGGACTTAGTGTGGATGGGGCAGTTACAAGTCCTGAGGGCTAATCATTCACCCTTACATTAACAAGACACCCCACCCAGTTCTCACATTCAATTCCTAACTACATTTTTTTTCTTTAGGTTTGACAGAAAAATACTCTTTTTCTACATCCGAGTTTTATTCGAAGGAACTACTCTATTATGATGACTATGTCACCCTGAGATGGTGATAGGATTTTTAGACAAAGTATAAACAAGAGTTGGCAATTTAAACATTGAAATCAACAAAACATTTCAAAATAGATTAACTTCAAGATATCAAAGGATTTTTTACAGTGTTAGTCCTACAGGCACAAGCCACTTGTTCAATTTTTAACTATCTTGCTGGTTACATTGATACCCTGTTGATCAGCAGGTAGCAATATTTGGAATCAGAAGATCTGGCTTTGTATCCCAGTCCTCCCTCTCCCCAGCTGTGAGACCTCTGGCAAGTTGCTGGGCTTGCTTTCAACCTTGGCTTCTTTATTCACGCAATTGGGAGGTTGATAATAACATGATGGGGTTATCATGAGAGAGGTTCACAGGCCCTGGGGGGTACACATGGTGTGTGCTTGCCTATTTCCCAACAAGATGGGAGTTTGAATCCACCCAGCAGAGGAGTAGAAGAAAAGCCTGGTACACGATTTCATAAGATTACAGCCATTGAGAGTCTCATGGAGCTTATTATGAAACAAACGGAGTCACCATGGATTGGAATTCACGAAACAACAATGGGCTTGGTATTTTCTTTGTCTGTGTGAGCATTGGAGACAGTGCATGTACCCACCGTTATATAATCAATTCTGACATGTGAAGACGCACCTGGACCGCACACAACTCCCCCCTTAGAGTTTCTAAGATTGTGAGCACTTACTGGGGGACACAGCTGCATCTTTCTCTCAGAGGCTAACGACAGACTTTGCAGTTAGCAGCCCAAGGCTTAACCCCTTGCATTTCTAGGATTGCATGATAAACTGGCTGGGAGTGCTGATGGGATCGGACACAGCTTTTTGAGACGGATTTCAAGCTTTAGAGAAAGCCATGACCCAGAAGTTCTGTGGCAAAATTAGCGGGTTAGTTATGTTTTCATATTATTCACATGGACACTGAAGTTTTAAGAACATTGCTGTTGACGATGCCAAACAGATCAAAAGTGAGCATTTCCACATAAAATAATTTGAAGCTTCTACACTGCCATGTACTACATGGCTTTACATAGATCGGCTAGCCATAGGCTTTTATCTATTCAAAATGGATTCCCTGGGCTTCCAGCTTGCAATGAATTGGTCTATTTAATATGCAAGCCCAGTTGCTTGCAATCCATCAAGGGGATTGAACAATTTGTAGTAAAGCATTTGTCTGTACCAGAGTAAAAAATATTGCTACAAAATTATAAAACTATTTATTAAGCAAGAATGAATATCGAAGTGTTGTTTCTCAGCCTCTACTTTCTTCTAGGCGCGTGCTCTTCTGAAGGTAGTCTTTCCCTCTCTGTGACACTTCTCTGAAGAATTCTGTTCTCCTTGATTGATCGTTGCTGTTGTTCATTGCTACGGAGTCATTTCTGACTCAGTGACCCCGTGCACAACAGAACCAAACAGTGCCCAGTCCTGTGCCATCCCCACAATTGTCTTAGGTTGGCGCCCATAGACTCAGCCACCAATCTAACCCACCTTACTCTTTTTCACTGCCCAAGACATTACCAAGTACAATGTCCTTCTCCACAGACTGGCCTCTCCTGACAACATGCCCAAAGTACGTGACACAAAGTCTTGCCATCCTTGCCTCTGAGGAGCATTCTGGCTATATTTCTCCCAAGACAGATTTGTTTGTTCTTTTGGCAGTCCATGGGACTTTCAATATTCTTCTCCAGCACCGTAATTCAAATGCATATGGTGTTCTTTGGTCTTCCTTATTCAATGTCCAACATGCAGAGGAGGAGATTGAAAATACCATGGCTTGTGTCAGGGACACCTTAGGCCTCAAAGCCACATCTTTGCTTTTCAACACTTTAAATAGATCTTAGGCAGAAGATTCCCACAATGCAGCACATCGTTTGATCTCCTGACTGCTGCTTCCACGAGCATGGATTGTGGGTCTAAGCAAGATGAAATCCTTGACAACTTCTATCTTTTCTCCCTCTTTCCCGATGATACCTAGTGGCCCACTTGTGAGCATGTTTGTTTTCTTCTTTACGCTGAGCTTTCTTTACACTGAGTTGTAATCCATCTTGAAGGCTGTGAGTGTTTCAAGTGCTTCAAGTGCTCCTCACTTTCAGCAGGTCAAGTTGTGTTTCCTGCATATCGCTGGTTGGTCATAAGCCTGCCTCCAATGCTGATGCCACATTCTTCTTCATATCAGCCAGTTTCTCCGATGATGTACTCATTGTCCAGATTCACTAAGTATGGTGAAAGGACATAATCCGATGCACACCTTTTTTCATTTTATGCTGTGAAGTATGCCCTTGATCTGTTCATACAATTGCCTCTTTCACATGAGCACAATGTAGTGTTCTGGGGTTCCCATTCCTCTCAATGTTTTCCATCCTTGGTTATGGCCGACCCAAGCAAATGCCGTCACGTGGTCAATAAAACATAAACAAACACCTTTCTGGGATCCTCTACTTTCAGCCAAGATCCATCTGGCATCAGTAATGATATCCTTCGTTCTACATCCTCTTCTGAATCTGGCTGGAACCTCTGGCAGCTCCTTGTCAATGTACTGCTGCAACCATTGTTGGATATTCTTCAGCTAAAATTTACTTTATGATATAGTTCTGTAAATTTAGCATTCTGTTGGTCACCTTTCTTTGGAACGTGTATACACACAGAACCTTCTCAGTCAATTGGCCAAGTAGCTATCTTCCAAATACACACAGAACCTTCTCAGTCAATTGGCCAAGTAGCTATCTTCCAAATTTCTTGATATACAAATGAGTGCTTTCAGCATTTCATCAGTTCGTTGGACTATTGGTAGTCTATCAAATCATGAATCCTTGGTTTTTGCTAATGCTTTTAGCACAGCCTGGACTTCTTCCTTTGGTACCATTGATCTTGCTCTTTGATTTACACAACACCAAAATGAGCAGTTTTGGCATCCTTGGGAGACTTAAATCGTCTTCTTTTTAAATGTCCAGATTTTAGAAACTACCACAGCAACTCCTGAAGGAGGAAACTCAAGGCTGTAGCATGGATGGGAAAGCGTTCCTATGAACACTCTCACACGGAAGTCCTAGCCCCCCTCGTAGAGTGAGCATATGAGCTATGGAAAAAAAATTCCTTTGCATAACTTTCCTGGCCTTTTCCTCACCAATACCTATTGCAATTTTATGAAAATTTCTTCATAAAAAGCCATGCAGGGGTCTTCCAGCCTGCAAAGCAAAGCTAGTGAGGCACAGCAGCACAACACCTGCCTCTCGTGGTGTAGCCAGGGGTGACAGTGATGTGAAGACAGCATCTGACATCCCACCTAAGCTGGGCCCATGACATCAGAATCGACATGGGGAATTTAGGGAAGGGTAAGCAGTTCTCCTTCTGAGAGTCTGTTGGTATTTATTACCACTCATATTCTATAAATTATAGTAATGACTTTCATTCTGTTAGCATGTGTATTTTATATGTCTGGTTTGATATTTATTTCAAATGAAGATAACACCAATGGAATTGTTGATGTGTCTCATTCATAGCAGTCTTATGGATACTTGGAAATCTGAGATTAAGCATGTCTGTCTATACAATGCCGGTAGATAGAGCATTGTGGCAGTTACATAATCTCCTGTCTACTTGCAAAGGGGTGGAGTCTAACCTGTCAATCAGGTCATAGCCAATGAGGCTTCTGTGTGGACATGGCCATCTCCTGAGGATTCTGGGAACTTCTATCTTTCTCACTAGAGGTGGGACACATGCTCTCACTGTTTGTCTCCCTGTGAGACATTCCTGTTGACAAGCCACAGGGAGCTATGCTGATGGAGCCAGAGCCCTGGTGCTGGAGGAGCCATGTGGTGATCCATGGCAGGACTGAGATGCTTCCACTGCCACTGGATCTGCAAGACTTTCTACCCAATGGCCTGTGATCTTCCTGCCTTCAGCATCATTGCATGTGCTACGTGAGTCTAAAGAATTTATGGACTGATATCAGATATATGGACTAATATTGGACTTATGGACTTGATCTGGACTGGGCTGGGATGTTTTCTCATTATACAATTGCTCTTTTATATAAAAGTGTTTGTCACACACATAGGAGTGTTTCTGGATTTGTTTCTCTTGTCAGCCCAGACTAACACAAGCATGCATTTCCATGTTTAATTTTTTCATAAAGCCTAATTACTATATTTACTTATTTATGGCAGTGGTTTTTATAATTTTCAAGTGTGATTCACTAGTTCAAAGAGCATATTGCACTTTTAACATCCAGCAGTGCATAGACATTTTGTCGCAGCTCATCCATAATATCTTTTTCTAATTGTTTGCATGTTGACAGCGTCTCAGCGATGAAATCCCACCACTTCCCACGTCCAGAGTAACAAAATGTATTTAGGTATATAAACATAAGCATATGAAAAGAAATCGGGGCTCTAAAAATCAGATACCTCAAACCCCAAGGCTGTCATGGCCCCATGTGATAGTTGGATGATTTTATGTCAACTAGACATTCCTGGCTAAATGTGGAGTCACGCCTATCAATGAAATGATAACTTAATGACGCCTCATTGGGGATGTGGCCCTTTGTATGAGATGGGGGACCTGGGGAAGTGCTTTTCTCTGCCACTTTGCTTTCCTCCTTGCTGGGCTTCACTGGGCCTCTTTGTCAGCTGCTAGGGGTGGCCGCACGTGGGTCATCGGACCCTCAGAGCTATGGGCACCCTGCCACACTTTCCCCATCTTGGATCCACGAGGCTCTCCGCTCACCAGCCGGTGATCTTCTTGCTCCCTGCTTCATTTTTTCAGTGGCATTGGCCTGCAGCCACATGAGTCTGAAGAATTGAAATGGGCTAAGGTACCTTCTTGATATAGCACTTCTTCATTTAATGCTCACGTTTGTACACAGATGAGTATCACTGGTTTGTTTCACTAGACAACCCAGTCTAACAGACCTACTGAGGTTCATGAGTTAGGAGTCAATTAGGAGCCACACACAGGTCTTTCTTTTTAGAACCCCTATCTCATTGACATAATCCCCTTCTAGGTCACAAGATTAGTTTACTTCAAGTAGGAGAAAGCTGACTGTTCTCAAGGAATGCACCATAAGATTTAATTAATAAATGAAATTAATAAATTCATTTATTTAGCAATTATTCCCAACATAAGTACTCTAGAAAGCCTATATAGTTGGTATTAATTACATGGACCAAATAATTAAAGTACAAATATGAAATCAACAAGTGAATATAATGACTAATAGCATGCATTTTCAAGTCAAGTTGAAATCCTGGTCTGTCATTTGACAAGTACATAACCCCTTTTAGTCTTAATTTTCCGAGTCTTGAGTATTCCTCTGTAAAATTAGACTAATAAAATATGTTTTATCGGGTGAGTATTAAATGAGATTTGGCACCGAGCAAGGAACATAATAATTGCTAAATAAATGTTGATAGTATACTATTAAGCGCTGATAGTAATAACTATCCACTGTTATTTGGCATGGCTAATGAAGTTTCAGGTCAACAGAGAAGTATAGCGTAAACAGCTCATTCATGTTGAGATCCTAAGAGGAGGCAAAAACGACATCACATCCTGTAACCGGGAATTTGTCTGAAATAACTATTTACTAGGTATGAAGGAACAGAAGGACAGGAAGAGAATACCAATGTGTCACAGAGTTAGTAGCTCCAAGACTAGAGCTGCAAGAGTAAACAAACAGTACGGAATTATTAAAATCTTCCACTTGGAAGAAACGGCCTGGGAAAGCAAAAGCCACCCTCGGCTGAGAAAACACTGGTTGGTGACTGTCGAAGCAAGTGCAATCAGCCTGGTTCAACACATTGTGGAAAAACTGCCAACTGCATTCAACTGCTTCAACTGTAATCGACTTCTACTGCTGGGGCCAAGAAGAGAGCTTGGGTAATACTTAGAGCCACAGGAAGCAAGCAGGAAACGAAAACAGGAAAGAGCAATGTTCTTTCTTTTGTGGCCTTCTTGTCTTGACAATTCTTCATCTATTTGCACAGGTTAACAAGAAGCAGTTGGCGAAGGATGCACTTACAGGGTGCCAGGCATAGCCAGCATTATGAAGCAGCGAACTGAAGGATGGATTTGATGCTGAGAGAAAACAGCTGGCTATCTAGCACTACAGTTCTCTATAACACAAAACAGCGGGATATGAGAAGCCGGAGGAGAAGAGGCAGCCTGTGAGTTGTGCCTTAACGTGAACTTGAGACTTCCCTCCATGGAGCTCTTCTTCCTGCTTTTAAGCATTCCTCTCCTCTATTTCAGTAAATTACAGAGAAATGAACAACTAAGAACGTGTGTATCAATCCCAATTTCCACTACCTGGTGGATAGGTGATTCTTTCAAGCTGAGGAAAATAAGAGTCATTCTGAATCTAATCTTTCCAAAACAATTTTCTGTTTCCAGGTTTTTGTCTGTGTTTTGTGTTTCTAATACTAGATATTTTGGAAGTTCTTTGTGATTGTGTCTTTGAGTAGAACGCAGGGGGTCTTAGGGACAACAGGAAACATTATTGCAGTGAAAAGATGGGCCTAGCCAAGATGTCAGTTTTCCAGCCTTGCTCACACCCTCTGTCCCATCATAGAATGGCCCTAATTTCAGGTGTGACTGAATTGGAACATGTATTGCAAACAAAATAAACCAAATGCTTGACTTAAATGAGTATAATCCTCTTTGATTTATCAGTAGAACTCACAGCAACACAAAGCTAGCTTTTAACTTTAGGAAAAAAGAGATCCTTCCCAAAACATACTGTGGAAAAAAATAACCAAAACTTTAGTACATAAACAGGAACCAAAGAAAACTTGAGCAAATTTTCAGGAGAAAGTAGGATGATATGGAAATAATTAGGCTTGCCTATTTGCTATAATCAACTAAAGGCCATCAATATTTTGTATTGTTAATTTTTATGTCAACAATAAAAACAAATTACACACACACATGCACACACATGTGCACATACATGCATACATATGTTATTGTTAGGTGCTATTGAGTTGGATCCAAATGATTGCAACCCTCTGCACAAGCAAAAGACTCACTGCCCGGTCCTGCCCCACCCTTACAATGGTGTATATATACACACATGGTTCCTTACTCCATTGCTTGGGATTTCTCCTTTTTAAGATCTTACCAACTTCTTCCATTTGAAATTGAGCAAGCATGCAATCAAGATTCACTGCTAAATACTGGTGACTAGAATGCCAAAGTTGGAAACAAAGAGGAAGGAACAATAGTTCCAACATATGGCCTTGAGGAAAGAAATGAAGCTAGAGATCACATGGTAGAATTGTGAAAAGCTAACAATGTCTTCATCATATCACAGAGACTTTTCACAACAATACCAAGGCACGCATGGACCTTGCCAGAGAGAATACACAGAACCAAGTGGATTGTGTCTGCAGAAAGACATGATGGGCCCAAACGTGAGCATCAGGAGTACGGATCCGGACGGGGGTCGGGTTTGGTTCTGTGCTCCATGGGTTTGCTATGAATTGCAACTGACTCAGCAGCGTCTTAGAACAACTCTGCATCAGGACTCACTCAGACTTTAGAAATAACAGGTGGCACACATCTCCTTTGAACCCAGCACTCCTTTACATCTTTCAGTCTAAAGGATACCAGCAATATGCATACAAGTTTTACTACGTGGTAGTAAATATAAATATAGTGACATGATTACTACTAGCTTTAATGGCAACGTTTCAGTATTTTTCCATTTTTAAAAAGCGAACATGTTAGAGGAGAAACCAATGTTTTGAGCTTATTTATATAGAACCTGAGAAGAACAACAGAATTAAAACCACTGGAATAGTAAACACAGGGAAATAGGATAAAATATTTCCAAGAGTCTATAAGTATTTTTGTAGTCATTTTGTCTGGTTAAGGACATTATATTGAGTCTCCTATAAAACTATGGTTTAGACGCTGCCCCTCTCTCCCCTCTCATGAGGACTCAGAGACTTCCACCTGTGACCAGGGGTTTGGGGGAACATGTGGAATGCCAGTGCCGAGCAGTTGGGCCAAATCCACACCCTCCCAACACCATGTACCCTGGAAGTTCCAACCCTACCCATCCACCACTGGTGAACCCTGCCTGCCCTCCAGGCCCCTTTCCCACTCCCCCAGGAGTGTCTCAGGGGAACCTAGCTGTTGCCCCTCAACCTGTACCACCACCAGGGTATCTGGGATGCCAACTGCCAGGGCCCTACCTGCCTCCTAGTCCCTACCTGCCTCCATACCCACCACCTGTTCCTGGGATGCCTCCGCTGAATCTCTTGGCTCCTGCCATAGGATGGTGACGGACAAGAAGATTCTGAAGAAAACCCATAAAAAGAAGGAGAAAATACAGAGGCAAGGCAAGCATTTCTCCTCCTCCTCCCCTTCCACCAGTAATGCTGACTGAATCCAGGGCCTGGACCCTTCCCTCAGGTCTCAGCAGTTCTGCTCTCTGATGCTTCTGCTCCCATGATGTACTGAGGGAAGTTAGCCCTGTGCCTCCTGCCTGAACCTCGACCTGCTTGCTCAGCCCTACTGGCTATGGGAAGTGGGAAGAGAATCACCATGGATTGCACAGACCTTTTTTTCCGCTGATGAGTTTTTTTCAGGGAAATTGATTTTTGAGTGGTGAGACCTTTTACCTAAAGGCTGAAGATAAATGTAAGATCTGCAAAGGCTTCTGGGAAATGGAGTCAATTTCTTTAGTGAACTCTGACTACTTTTTGGACCCTCCGCTCTATTCTTTAGCTCAGTGTGGTATCTTAGATCTGACTCTCATTCTCCAGTTTTCAGGCCAAATAAAGTAGTTTTTTCCTGGGAAAAAAAAGTACGGTTTAATTTCAAATTTTCTGCCATTTATAGCAAAGTCAATATTTTTTTTCTGAATCTCACCTCTCTGGATTTCCTTATCTGTAAAGGGGGGATTAACATTGAAAAATTCTTCTATAAGGGTGTACCCCCAAAATAATCAGAATCATTTTTCAAAGCTCTGTATTTCATTTCTCCTTTAACAAAACAACCTTATCACCTTCAAAGGACTCTCCATTACACTTAATACATTTGTAAAATCTGTGATTCCATTCCTGGAAGAGCATTTTTAAAACACATCTGTTTGGATGGCAACAGCTCCGCCCTCATCTTTTTCTTCACTTCTTCTACATGTCACCAAATTGCTGTCCTCTCCTGTCCCTCTGCATTCACAGAAACAAAAAGAAGTTGTACAGCATGAAGTGACGTGAGTAAGGTGTGTGGGGCCAAAGAGGCATGCTGCTTTTTGCCAAAAACTGGCACACTTCTCATGAGGGAGCAGGGAGGAAGGGGAAAAAATGAGGACCTGAAGCCAGGGGGTTAAGTGGAAAGCAAATGTTTTGAGAATGATGAGGGCAATGAATGTACAAATGTGCTTTACGCAATTGATGTATGTATGGATTGTGGTAAGAGTTGTATGAGCCCCTAATAAAACTATTAAAAAAAACTGGCACACTGAGATGGCTGTGTGAGCAGGTACATTGTCATGGTGGCAAAACCAATCCCCAATCTGCCTCAGAACAGGCCTTTTTTGTCACTGTTACACAATCTTTTCAGAGCCTCTAAATAGAAAGCTTAAAAAACAGTTTGACCTGGTGGAACGAACTCCAACTGCACTATGAGTTGACTTTTTTATCCATTCGGGAAGTTGACAGACATGCAGAATGAGGTTCTCATCAATTGACATTTCACCTTTTTTGAAATGAGAAAAACTTATACACTTGGGTTTTTCCCATAACACTGTCCTTCTGAGGTATGTTCAACATCACAACAGTTTAAGCCACATTTTTCCCCATGCAGGAAACAAAACTTCACGGCCACACACTATTCTCTTAAATCGACCATCACAAAAAACGAAGTTTGAGAGAACCTGCTTTTATGAAAGAAAATTCAATGTGACCTGAAAGAACCTTCCCAGGCGATGCCATTAGGTGCACTAATTCAGAGTGAGTTGCTCAGTGCTCACCTAGCAAGAAAATCTCTACTACGAAAGCTCTACCCAACGGGCCTTTTTTCCAGTTTCTTTGGGGTAACCCCTCATACATATTATGAAGTTCCATGTATGAAGTGCCTGTTGCAACTAATAGTAGGCATCATTTGAATTAATTTTACTTTACAGACTTCTGAATCTAAATAAGACTGCAGACAGTTACTTCATCAATGTTCCTTATTTTATTTATTCACTTAGGAACAGATCACTGAAAATGATTGCTAATTTATAAGCTATATATAAGAATGAGGTAATATCACAGTCTTAAGAGTGTCACAGTCCCTCTTATGAAAAAGCGCATTGTTGGTGAAGGATTTGGTATGCAGAAATGCAGCTCAAATGTAAGGCACAGCAAAAATCGTTTTTAAAAACCCTTGTCTTATATAAATAACTATCCAAATAGCTTAACTTTGTGTGCCATCCATGATTATTGTACAGCATTTGACACACACTAGTAAGATCCATTTGCTGTCTATCAAAGCCACTTTTCTTTGTCAATTACCTACTCACTGTACACAAGTGCTGCAATCTCCATAGAGACAAGAATAATCATTATTTCCAATGAAATAGTACCATCAACTGGCCGTTTGAACAGTATTTTACTGACTACAATCTCTGACAAATTAGCCACATTCATAATTCTCAAAACAGAAATAGAGTTCCCAGTCTTTTTCATGATGGGCATGCAGTTTACCGTGATATTGACTCCCCTTAAATCCATGTTGGTACTCAGAATCCGTGACCCACAGCAGTGAGATGAAGACTAACAATGACCTTGAAGATGGCACAGTACCCCGTAACCTTCTCTTCATACAAGAGTTTGCTCTGAGGAGGAGCTCACTCAACGACAGTGACCATTTCTTGATGGAGAGTCTTTTCTTCAATTAATGTCAGCCTCAAAGTATTTCTTCTTTTGTTTTGAGCAAAATGCATATTGAATGAATATTTGTGGAAGTATAACCTTTAGATGGATTTGTATAAGGAACACCCCACAGAAAGTATTATTATTGCATTATCATTTAAAATCCTCTGAGCCAGTCACATCGATTCTGTGTACATTCTTAATGCAAAAATGAACACCAAAATTTTCATAAAGCTTTATGTTTTTTCCAATATTCTACCGCTAAAAGATTTGAGGAAAAGTTGTCTGGGTAAACGTTTCTCCCTCCGTCAGCAGTTTCTCTCATTTTACCCCTAGAGTCCCTTGATACACTGTAATAAATTCTAACTCCTGCAGGAGCATACTCTGATGGAGTTTGCAAATTAAGTTCTGCTCTTGAGTTTAGTTATGTTCCTACACTTGTGCCATAGGTGACTGTGGTCAGGTGACATTTTAAGGGACAATAAAAACAAATTGTATTACTTAAGTGTTTGAGAAATGAGATTTTTTTTTGGCTGAAATTTAAGATTCCCAGCCATGTTTTGATTTACATAATTATTTTACTAACTATAGCTTTTAAAAAGACTACACTTGTTAGTTATATAGTTCTAGTTTCATGCTGTTTCCTGGCTGCAGAGGTGGATAGCTATGTACACACTCTGTTCTTCCCACCTTCCTGTTTAAAAATAAACCTCCAAAGAACTTGAACGCAAAAGCATTAGCTTAACATTTCATTAATAATTCCAATGCAAAAGAAATATTTCATCACCCACGTGGGAATGTATTATGCTCTTCAATTCTTGTTATATTTGTAAAATGGTTCTTAACTTAGTAAGAAAAGATTTAGATGATCAAAGCAGTATTCAATAAATAAAAAGATAAGTTAACTTTAGTTTTAAAATTTCCAGAAGGTCCATGTTTTTAAAGACAAAATGTCTATGAAAAGACTTCTGCTCAATATAGATTTACATGCTTTATGATCTAAATGTGTGTATTGTTATTTTTAACCACTTAATGTTATTAAATTATTTCTTTTTATTATCACATGAAAGCATTGCTCTATAATAAGTAGCATGCGATTTTATTAATGACAATATTTTTTACTTGAGACTTACATTGTTGCCATTAGTTGACATCAAGTCAAATCCAATTCCTGTGCCAGGTAAAATATGAAATTTATTAAATTATTCATCTATGTTAAACAAATAAATGAATCAAAATGGGTAAATTTTCAAAAGAGGACACCATTTCCCATCAAGACAATTCTAACTCATTGTGATCTCCTGTATGTCAGAGGAGAATATGCTCTATAGGGTTTTCAATGAGTAAATGACTAGGCTTCCCCCCCATCCCTCTCTCAGTGCACTCATTGGTCAACCTTTTGGTTAGCAGCCAATCCCATTAGCCATTTCTACCACTTTGGGAGTCCCCAAAAGGAACAAATGGGAATAAATGTAAAAGAATGCAATGGAAATGATCTCTTGATGAAATTCTCTCCTCATAGTTCACTTTTCCAGGCCCAATTTCACTACTCAAGTTTTAAATGAACTATGAAGTATCTATGAACTTAAGTATGAAACATTAGTAAAAGACATTCAAATATACTATCCAAAAATATTGCAATTATGAAATCTTTATCCCATGTGGATGCTGCTCATAAGAAATGCCTATGCTTCTAGGTTGTGTAGTTATCTATCAACCTCAAAAGAAAAAACGTACATTGGAACATTACTCAAACATAAAAATAAATGAAGTCTTGATACATGCTATAGCATGGATGAACCTTAAAAACATGCTGAATGAAATAGGTTAAACACAAAAGGGCAAGTATTTTATGAAGTCGTTTATGTGATACCTAGAAAATGCAAACATATAGAGATCAAATCTTAATAATGGTTACTAGGGCCATGAGGGAAGTGGAAAGAGGAAATCATTGTATAGGAAATATTGAGTTTTATGCTCTTTCCTTGCAACAGAGGGGGTCATAGAAAATCTGGCGACAGATACTGATGATCAGTGTAATTGGGGTCACTCAGTAGTACATATGAAAAATGTTGAATTGGAAAATGCACGCTTATCTATATTCTACAATTTTTAAAATGTCAAGCAGTACAATTTGGTTGCAGTTATTGAAACCATCCAGCTTTGTCCTAGGATGAAAGGAATCTGGGACAGAGTAGAAACATTGTTAGGTGGGTTATAAAGTCAGATGGAGGCAGAAGGGACACCCAATATGTTTCAGGCTCTGAAAATAATTGTTGTTGTTGTTGTTGTTAAAATATACACAGCAGGACAGTTGCTACATGTACAATTCAGTGGGATTTATTATAGTTTTTGAGTTGTGCCATCACGCTCACCCTCCTTTTCTGAGTTGTTCTCCATTAACATAAATTCACTGACACTTTACAATTTACTACATAATCTTTTGATTTGCTATTGTGATTTTGATCCCATGTAAGATCTTCGACAAGTATAATGCTCAAGGAAGACATTCTTAATTATTTAAGCAACACTACCATTGGGTTTTTAAGAAAAGGAGATATCTTTGGTTTAAGGTGGTTTAAAGATTATCCCAGGGCAGTAGTTTCAGGGCTCCATCCAGCCTCCTTGGTTCTAGAAAGTTTTAAGTCCTTGACATTTTGAAATTCTCTTGCATTTTTCCCCTTTTTCAGAATTACACTATAAATATTTGATCAAAATATGGGAGCTGGGCACCATCCAGTTCTAATCTCATGGTAAAAGTCATCCATATTCCCGACTCTCATTCTTCCTCTGGTTCTTCAGGCAAACAGAGACACATTATAGCGTGGATGGTCATTTGCAAGCTTTTTAGGTTCCCACACATTACCCAACGAACTAGATGGAGATTACAAAAGCACGAAGCATGCTTGGGCCTATTAACTGGGCTGCTTCTTGAAACCAATAAACCAAGGAACTAAACACATGGGATTTGGTGTTTCGCATAAGCAGTCTCAGAAGCTACCTTTTTTGTTGTTGTCATTGTTGTAAATAGATTATAGGACCTTTACCTATTGGCAGAAATCAAATTAATTAAAAGCTCTGCAGCTTTTCAAAGCAATCAGCAGTAGCACCCAGGAGCCATCCGCGTCTTCGGTTCTCTGAGTAGGAGAGGCTGAGTCCCCTGGTCTGTTAGCACTTGAGAATCACTGTTTCCATGCATCTTTCAGTTTCTTTGTTCACAAGCTTTTAAGATTTCAGGTGTTACTTACAAAAGTAGACATAGAACTTTGTCTTTTCTGAACTGTTATGATAATGGGCCTTGATATGTGCCACAAGCCATCAGACCCAGTGAGAGATTTCCTCGGAATATTCGTTATGGTTAAAATGTTTACATACTTGTGTCCCCATTGGATCTATTGTAAACATGATTATGCTTATAGACAGGTGAATTATTTGGAGAAATATCATCTGCCAAGCTATATATGATTGCAAGTATAGCCCCTTTTACCTCATATCTGTTCATCTTGCCAATCTGCCCATGAATCCACTCATAGATTAGTATTCGTTATATCTGAAATTGCAGGATTGAATAATCATTCTTTCTTGTCTATAACTCTTGTTCACCTCTCCAAGTTTCCTTTCATATAGTGATATTTTGTTGACCACCCCTTATTGTACGTAACCTTGCCTTTCATTCAAGTTAATACATGTCTATTAACTACTCAGTTATTTTCCCTTCTTTCCCAACCCACTACCCATCTTTTTTTTTCTGTATGTATGTAACATTTGCCTTGACCATTGATAGCAGTAGACTTGGTAAGATCTGTCCTTCTGTGATTGACTTCTTTCAATCAGTATGATGTCCTCCAGGTTCCCTCGTGTTATAAGGTCTGATTTGCATATTTCATTTTTTTCCCTTCGTTAGATTTACCAGTGTTTTGTCAATTTTGTTAGCCTTTTCAAAGAACCAATTACTATACTTGGTTTTTATTTCCATTATTTTTCTGTTTGATGTATTTCTTCTCTAAACTTTATACTTTTCTTTCCTCTGGAAATCGTAGACTTTTTGTTGTTGTCTTTCTAAAGGTTGGAGTTGCAGAGATAAGGTGCTGAATATTATACTTTCTTCCCTTTTTATATGTGTTTATTGTAATAAACTGACCTTTGAACATGGCTTTTTTTCCCCAAAGATTTTGATATATGTTTTCATTGCCATTATCTTCTAGAGTCATTCCCACATTTTGTTTCTCCTATTACCTAGTACTTGGCTTAGTGGTTAGTAATTGGGCTGTTAACTACCACCAGCTGCTCCTTGGGAGAAAGAGGAGGCTTTCTCTCCAGTAAAGAGTTAAGTTCTTGGAAACCCCATCACACAGGGTCGTGGTGAGTCAGAAACAGCTGGATGACAGTGAGATTTGGGGGTTTTATTCCATTCCCATGCATTTGATTCCACCTCTGAACTTCCCCCAAACCCTGAACTTCCTACTATTCTAAATATATAGTACTCTAAATATACACCATGATCCCAAAAGTTGTTTTATAGTACATTGATATTTTTAACTAATTAATTTTGTTTGAGAGCAACTTAATTCTGTGATCTGGTCCTTCAGTACCTAGTGCTTTTCATTCTACATGATCTTTCTCAAAACGGATGTATTAAAGTCAAACGGTATTTTGTATTATGGTATATTTGTATTTTCAACGCTATGAGAGTTTGAAAATGTACTTTGCATATCTTTCTTTGGGCACGTGGATGTTGATTATGGATATGACTTCTTGTTCAATTGGGGATTCCATCATTATATAATAGTTTTCTTTGTTTCTTGCAATGACATTTTCATTGGTGTTTATGTTTATAGAAATTAATATTGTCACTCCTTGTTTGACTATTATTAACTTGATATATTTTTTCCATGCTTTGATTTTTAGTCTGTTTTTGTATCTGAGGTATGTTTCTTGTAATCAGCATATTAATGGTTCATAATACCTTATCCAGTCTGTGAATTGCTGAGTTGAGTCCATTTACATTCAATAGTATTTATAGGTATGGTTTGATTGCTGTCGTTTTGGTTTTGGTTTTGGGGGTGCTGGCTTCTTTGTTCATTCTAGTTTTCGGTTCTGGAATGAACAGCTCTCCCCACACATCTCTTGTAGATCCTTGTGATGGATCCTATGTGCAATTATGTCAACAGTATACTCCTGGGTAAGGATAAGGGTGGAGCTCAACCTATCAATTGCCTTACAGCTTGATGCCACATCCTTGGCATCATAACCCTTGTTGTATAATGGATAGAGACCTAGAAGTATTGAAGTTTCTTTGGCCCTTTGCCTTATGCAGGAGCTGGATGTTGCCTCTGGTTCCTCACTATCCTGTTGCATTACCTGCTGATCTCAGGAGCCAGCAGCAGACGACCAACAGTGGATTCATTCCACCAACTTCAGAACCCTGCATTCACCAGTCTGTGCTCCATGCTATCACTGCTTCACCATCCTAGTCTGGTTGCACAATTTCCTGGTATGCTGCCTGCTGATTCCAGGAGCTATCAGCAGACAACCTTGACTTGAATTACACTGGAATTACCTATTACTATATATGCCATTTCTTGTTACAAATAGCTTCCTATAGACAAAGCATACAAGTATCTCTGGTTTTGTTTCTCTAGAGAAGCCAACCTAACCATCCTAGAGTCAAGAGTGGCCAGATTGTTTGGCACTAGCCCATCATGAGCAAAGCAAACAATTAAATACTGTCATTGTAAAGATCCAAGTTTTGAGGTCACCCTTAGTTTTTAAAAAGTACAGGCTAATGATCAATAGAGACAACACAAAGAGGGAGAGAAGAGAATATCCAAGAGATGGCAGCGTTCACCACCCCAAGCTATATTCAATGACTGTATATAAAAGGAGAGTCCAGGGTCTCTCTGAAGTACAATCCTCTAGGCCAGGGGGCACCAAACTGTGGCTTTCCAGTCATACACAGCTTGTGTTAAACCAGGTTGACTAGAGCAACAAATCCAGTGACACTCATATATGTGTAAGGAAGAGCTTTATATTAAGAAGTAATTACATATCAAGAAACCATCCCAGCTTAGTCCAACTCAATCCATAAGTCTGATACTAGTCCTTAAGTCCCTCTTCAGACTCACGCAGTCACATGCAGTGATGCAGAGTGCAGGAAGATCACAGGCTGGGGGAGGAAAACCAAGTGGGTCCAATGGTGATGGAAACATCATGTCTCAGAGTGACCTGCCTACAGGAGAGTCAGGGCAGCGAGAAATAGGGAAGGTTCCCAGTGCCCTCCTTATGGGAAGGCTGCCCCCACACAGAAGCACTATCAACCTGTGACCTGACTGACACAATGAATACTACCCTACACTTTTATAACTCCTCAAGTTGCCATGAAATTATAAAACTACCACATGGCGCTCTCGCTCTCTCTCATCTCTCTCCCATATATGTGTATATATATATATGGCTTTGAAGTAAAGTAAAATTTAAGTTTTAAAGGACATTATTCAGCTAATTGTGATTTCATTGGTTTGTAAAAGTGTACTTATGACTTTAGAATAATTTCAAAATTGTTGTGAGGGACAGGCTTGGCTCTTCCATCTCAAAAGTTTGCTGACCCCCTACTCTAGGCATAGGCCAACAGACAGGCAAGGCATGCCTCATTGAATCCTGCGTCTACAGAGAGATGAGGTTCAGACTCTCCTGTACTAATTTCTCCAGGGCCAGGTTCCCCTAATTTTGCACTCCCCAGGGGCCAGCTCATTTCCTTTGTATTATTCCTGAGAGTTCCAGGTGGGTGTTGAAAGTGATCCTCAAGCTGATTTGAATCTCTTCTATCTGCCCAGAATGTTGTGGCTATTTCAGTCTAGGGTGAAGAAGCTTGAATTAAATCACATTCAGCCCTCCCCAGCAGGTTCTTGACCCGCTCTGCAAGGATGTTGGAGAAGTAGAGCTATTGTCCTCTGTGGTGTTAGTTAGGGGTGGATGTGGAGACGATGCATAACCCACTTGTCCACTTTCACGACTGAGGTCGGAGCACTGGGGTGAGGGGCAGTTCCCCAGTCATCCTCTGAGGGCAACACCGAATTTGTGACTTTGGGAGGTTCTGTGTATTGATGGCTCCCTCTAAAATACCACAGTGTAATTGATAGATGGTTCTGTTTTTCCTGGGAGGTTAAGAACTCAGGTTTTTAAGTCTCCTCTTCTTTTTAAAGTTTTGTTTGATGGGTTTTACAGAATCACCTGCTACATGGCCATATTGGATCGGAATCTTGATGTTTTAAAATTTACTGAGGTTTTCTTTATTGACTGATATGTGATCTCTTCTGGAGAGTGATCTCTGCACTGGGAAATAACATATTGAGTTCTTGTAGACATGTATACATGTCTCTAAGATCAAGTTAGTTCATTGTGTTGTTGAGCTTTACTTCATCTATTTTGAGTTTCTTTCTAGTTTTACTGTCCTTTATCAAAACCTCCTACTATTATTATGGAGTTGTCTATTTCTTTTCAGCTCTGTTATTGTTCGCATTATGTATTTTGAGATTTTTTCATTGAGTGTATAGATTTTATTTACTTACCTTGTTTGTTTTGGAAATGGTCCTTGAACTAACTATAAGCTTTTCTTTCTTGTTGTGTTTTAATTTGTTCTTTGTCAGTGGTTTGTTGTTGTTGCTGTTTTGTTATACATTGTTGCTTGGTTTTGCTCTGTCTTGTTTTTGTGCATGTT
>NW_022111300.1:1183489-1204914 GCF_000313985.2 Echinops telfairi | reverse complement strand
AACCCTTGATAATTTATTTCATATCTTACCCCTACCATTGTCTCCCTTTATGGTTATTTCTTCCTGTTAGATTCACTCTAATCCTCATATATTGACCTTCCTTGTCCTTTATGATTTCTTTTTTTTTCCCTTTAAAGTTTCTTTCATCATGAATTAGTATCTTGATTCCTGTTCTTATTTGGTTGCCCTTATCTCAGTATATATTTCTTTCAAACTTTTAAGTTTTAACTTATTTTTATCTTTGTGTCTAAGTGAGTCTCTTATAGGCAGCATATTGGTAGTATCTGTTTTCTTTCACTCATTTTCTCTTGACTGATACATTAAACCCACTAAAATTCAGTATAGTTAATTTTAGGTATGAATTTATTCCTGTCTTGTTTTTAATTTTTTTATTGTAGTGTTAATGATTTCTTTATTCTGTGTATTTTTTTTTACTGAATTTATTTAGTCATCATATTTTCTTTTCATTTCTGCAACATTGTTGATTTTGTATTTGCTAAGTCTGCCTTTTTTCTTTTTGTTATAAGGCTTATAAATTTTTATTTAAAATGTTGTTTATATCTACTTATACCAGTATATTTATTCTTCTCAGTTTTATATAACATTATTTGAAATCTGTTGCTATAAAATTTTTCTCACATTTTTTATTCATTAATAGACATTCTTCCTATCTTATACTGAAAAGTCTAGAAAATAGTATGACCTTCTAATATTTGTGTGTACTGTTTTTGTGTCCTGTTATCTTTATTGTTTTATTCTATTAAAAACATATACTTACACAGCTTTAGAGACTAAAAAAGTTCTCCCAAAATCAAACACATCCATTTTGATTAAGAACTTGGTAAATCTTCCAATCAACCCTCATCCTTCAGCTTGAGAAATTTCCTCTGTTATTTATTTGGGTTTTAAAATCTACTTCTTTCATTCTGTTTTTCAGGGACATGGTTCATTAGAGCTTTGTGAAACCATCATCTAATTTCCTTACCTTGTCTCTTTGCTTTCAATTCTTTGGTTTTGTTCTCCCATCGTATTAGAAGAAGCACAGAAAGGCTGACTAAATACCAAGTGGAACTACTTAAGTTCAAGGATTTGGTGTTTGGACAGTCCAGGTATGCACAGCGTTCTTTGGTGTTTTCCTTCTATGTGGTTACGTCCCAAGGGAAGCGCCATCTAATCTCTTGACTGAAATGTTAACCTGACTACCCGAGTTGCAAGAGGTCTTGAAGTTAAGTAAAAGTGGGACACCAGTAGCATTTTTGTCCTGGAATAGACTCACCAGAACCTCCTTTCAGTAAAATAACCTCCCCTTTACTGTTCCTAAAGGAGCTTTTAGCAGTGTTGGATAAGCATTAAGCTGCTAAATGCAAGGTTGGTGGTTCAAACCCACCAGCTGCTCCAAAGCAGGCAAATGAGGCATTCTGCTCTGATAAAGACTTGGAAATCCTACATAGGTATATTAGTCTGGGAACTTTAAAGAAACAAATCCACAGAAACTCGTGTATAAGAGAGAGTTTTATATAAAGGTTAAGTGCGCATCAAGAAAACATCCCAACCAAGTGCTGCCCAAGCCCACAAGTTCATTAACCCATATGGCTGACACCAATCCACAAAGTCCTCCTCCATCTCACAAAACACACACTGTGATGCCGATTGCAGGAGGAAAACTGAATCAGTGAATGTGTAAGCATCTCAGCGCTGGCAGGGGTCTCCACATGTCTCCTCCAGCACCCAGGGCTTCATCGGGCTTGGTCCCTGCAGCTTCTCCTTGGAGATGTCTTGCAGGAAATGAGCCTTGCCAGGTAACTGGCTAAAGCAGCTGCACCCTGGTCTGGCCATCAGAAAGCAAGAGACCTGAGAACTAGAAAAGCAAGGCTGACTGAGCCATTTATCCCTCTGCTCTTCAATTAACCCCACATGTGTTTATCGGCCAGGTTGGCACAGTAAACTAACTCAATAGGGTAACTATGAATCAGAATCAACTCAGTAGTAGCGTGTTTGGTTTTGAATTGCTGTCTGTAAAATTAATTTATGGAATACCTGTATTCTGTATTTCTCTTGTTTTGTGAGAGAACCCCATTTCCCTGGCAAGGATAGGGAGAGGGGTTTGGGGGAGAAGGTGTTTTCAATCTGTGTGTGATAGACTTGCATTTGCTCTGCTTTTTCCTTTTCGTTTTTTGTTGTTTTTTTTTTCTTTTCATTTCTTCATATATCAACACCTTTGCACATGACCTCTGGGTCAGTCTCCTAATCACATGCTTCCCACTTTCCTGAATTTCAAATGTAGGCTTCAGCTTTCTTCGGGCACTAAGTCATCTATTATCTTTTCTACCTGCTTTTTGGCTTCTAAAATAATAGCTCTTTTTATCTTGTGTGTTAAGAATTGGACTGTTAACCACAAGGTCAAGTTCAAACCCACTAGCCACTGGACAGGGAGGTGTTTGGGGAGAAATATGAGACCATCTTCTGCCCACAAAGATTTACAGCCTTAGAAACCTTATATAGGGTTGCTATAAGTCATAATAAACTTGATAGCAATGAGCTGGCTTTTACGAGGTGTGGCAGGTTGCCGGTTTGGGACTAATTGCAAGGTCAACAGTTTGAACCAGCCAGACACTTCATGGGTGAATGATAATGCTTCCTCCTTCAGTAAAGATTTATAACCTCCAACCCCTCGGGAGCAGTTCTGCTCTGTCCTAGAGAGTTGCTATGAGTTGGCATCAACTCGATGGCACTCACTTACTGTCACTGAATTTTTGCCAACTCATAGCAGCCCTGTGGAACAGAGTACAATTTCCCCTTCAGGTTTCAGAGGCTGTAAATCTTTATGGGAGCAAAGAGCCTCACCTTCCTCCTGTAGAGCCGCTGGTGGGTTTGAACAGTTCACCTTCCAGTGAGCAGTCCAACACAGCTCCCACCATGCCACCAGGGCTCCTTAGCTTGATGGCAGTAGGTTTACCTAAATATATAAGCATCACTGGTTTTGCTTCTTTAGAGAACCCAGCCTAAGGCACTACTATAAGAAACAACTTTAGTTACCTTAGTTAAGTCACAGAGTGACGGTATGTTTGTTATTGTTGTTGCCACGTGCTGTGCCTTTGAGTCAGTTCCAACCCACAGCGCCCCTATGTACAACCAGAGGAAACACTGCGGGTCTTGCAGCATCGCACAATTGTTCTTATATCTGAGCTCATTGCTGTATCCACTGTGTCAATCCAGGACAGTTCTACCATGTCCTAAAGGGTCACTGTGAGTTGTATGACTAGGAAGACCAGCTAAAATGTTAAGCATCCCTATAGTGATACACTACTATTCCAATTTGACCGAACTAAAGCGCAGAGAATCAACATTTATTTATGCATTATCATAAAAATCAGAAATATCTAATTCCCCACAAAGACCAGAGTGAGAATGTGTTTAACCTCCAAAATGACAGGGACATGTATATGTCACTATAGCATTTGTAGAAATTAATTTCTGTGGCAACCTATGCTGCGTATCTTTGAGTAGGAGTGGTGTAAAGCAAAACTAAACCATAGAAATTATATCTCAAGTACGGAAGGTTCCTTATTATGAAACTCCCGTGTCACACACGTGTTCACTGAAATCCAGATACACTAATACACATCTTGCTCCTATCCACAGTCAAACTTTCTAGGAAGGAGTTGTAAATAATTCAAGCAAAGTTCAAAGATTTTCAACATTTCCATGATATTATATTTGGATTAGAATTACAAAAATAACAAAATAGAAAAATGTGGAAGAATGATAGCAAAATGAATGCACTCCTACACTCCTCTCTGTATCCTGGCCGGTAATGTGACTTCGTGCCTCCTCCAGTCAAGAGCTGAAGTCGACTCCTGACAGCAGAACTTGTGACTGGAGCCCTGGCTGATGCCAAAAGGTTAATGCTTGTGTTTAGCAACCAGCAGAGTGGAGGAGCTAATTTACCCAGAGGTACCTTGATTAAAAGACCTAGCAACTGGCTTACGTAAGCGCAGCCATTAAAACCGGAAGGAGTACAATTCGATGCTGACGCACAGAGGGCGGAAGCCACTGGACAGCAAATCTTCACTGCACTGTGGCATGCTGCTGCCCATGGATCGGGACATAAGTCAGGGTGGGCCGGTTCTCTCATGGCTTCCAGAGCCCTTGCACTATTCTCTCTCTCACCCGAACCCTGCTGCTCATTTGAGAACAATGTCCTGGTTGAACCAGTGGATGAACAATGACGGAGAGCTGAGCAGTACCACCAATCCTTCTGACCATGAGTGCAAAGGTGGGAGAGAGCCTCACTCCAAACAAATGAGCAGCCCCCATCTCCGTCGGTCATTCAAACTGTGAGAAGGTTCAGATAATCTAAACCAACATTGATTAACAAAAGAATTGTGAACTCAATAAGTCGTGGTTAATTTGAGCCATTAAGTTCTGTTGTGAATTTTACAGAGTGAAGGTTTATAGAAGCGATCATCCGTTGCGCCTTCAACAATTCACAGACATTTTGCTTGTCTCTTTCACTGCCATCCCCTCAATGCAACACCACTCATCTCCTCTTTGTTTTTCCTGCCTCCACTCCTCCTTTTCTCCTAACCCTTCTGAACTTTGGGCAATTTCAGACCCTTCGATCTTTCATAAAACCAAATGTACTGCCATCTAGACAATTCCAATTCATAGTGACCCTACAGGACAGAGTAGAACTGCCCTCCGTGGGTTTCGGAGACTGTATACCTTTATGGGAATCAAAAACTTCATCTTTATTCCATGGAGTGGTTTTGAACCACTAACTGTGGTTGGCAGCCCAACTTGACCAAGTATCATTTGATCTTAAATAGTTGGTTATTCTACAAGGTGTGTACCTTAGGAATGTTATTGTTCCCTTATAGACCTGTCTATTATTTGATTAGGACCCCTGGTGTGTAGCTGGTCACCCATTAGGCTGCTAACCACAAGGTCAGCAATTCGAACCCACAGCTGCTACATGGGAGAAAGATGAGGCTTTCTGCCTCTTTAAAGATCTGCAGCCTTGGAAACCTGCAAAGGCAGTTCTACTTTGTTCCATTCTGTTACTATGGGTCGGAATCTACTTGGTAACAGTGAATTTTGGTTTACTCTTTGGCTGAATATTAAGTCACAGGGATGAGTTCAGTAAGGGTTTGGAGGCCATAATTTGGGGGATTTGATCAGATTCTATCTGATCAGTAAATCTAGCCTTTATTATGATTTCTGTTCACTTTCCCCCCACTCAATCCAGGACATATCAATTTATCCCTCTTAGGACAACTGGAAGTGGTTTTCAGGTACCATCTCGGTCTCTGGTCTCAGGGCTGTGGAGAACGATGTTTGCCTAGTCCATTAGTCCATTGGACCAATTGTTTTCATTTTTCCTGATTTTCATCACTCTGCTTTCCTCTGGACAGGAAGACACCAATAGTTGCCTGTTAGTTGCCTGCTCACATACTCTTAAGCCCTCCAGTCTATGAGTTATTAAGTTTTGAAATGTTTTTCAATGGAGCAAGATTGTAGTAATAGTTCACCGATATGAAGACCAAAGAAACATCTGTGAAATTTCCAGTACTATTTTTTATGTGGCCTAGAATTTGGGATTTTGCATCAAGAGGGGTCCCAAGGGAATGGATCATGCTGTGTAGCTCTGTTGGAGGGGATAACATTAAAATGACTACAACATTTTGAACAGTGTTGCTTTTTAAAAAAAATAAAATTGTTATTGTTTTTATTAGTTGGGATTTAATACATATATCATTAGATATTTCAATCCTGTCAAGTAGAATGTACAATTGCTATCACAATCAGTTTCCAAACATTCTTTTGGAAATAAAAATAAAATTACAACTTTTATAAAAGCATTTCTGTAGTTAATCGTGATAAATATAAAATAAAACACATTTTGTAAGACCAGCCTACAAGGATCAATCAGGATACTTACAATGATAAAATGTGATACTTTTTTTAACTTTCTAATATGCTCTGAGGAGAACTGTCAGTATCAGCCAGTTACAATGATACTTAAGATCACACAGCTTTAACCTGGTGTACTGAAGGCTGTGGGTGACAGGGGAAGCTGAAGATCCATTTTCAGGACCCTCACATGGAATACGTATCCAGTAAATATCCATTGAACACAGAACATGATGTGAAGAGCTTTGGTATCAGACAGAGAAGCAAAGGCGGTGAAGAAAGCTGATGGTGCCCGGCTGTCAAAAGATATAAAAGCTGGGGTCCTATAGACTAGAAGATAAACAAGCAGCCATCTAACTGAGAAACAAAGCCCACATGGAAGAAGCACAGCAGCCTGTGAGATCACAAGGCGTTGAAGGGATCAGGTATGAAGCATCAAAGACAACAACAACAACAACAACAAATCATAGCATTGTGAATGACAGCGAGTGCGGATTGGGGACCCAGGGCCCATCTGTCGGAAATTAGACATCCCCTTAGCAGAAAGGCTGCAGGGAGGAGACGAGCCAGTCAGGGTGCAGTGTAGCAATGATGACACATACAATTTTCCTCTAGTTCTTGAATGCTTCCTCACTACCACCACCCTATCATGATCCCAATTCTACCTTACAAATCCGGCTGGACCGGAGGATGTACACAGGTACAGATAGAAACTGGAAACACAGGGAATCCAGGACAGATGAACTATTCAGGACCAGTGGTGAGAGTGGCGATACTGGGAGGGTGGAAGGGGGTGGGTTAGAAAGGGGGAACTGATTACAAGGATCTACATACAATGGAGGATGGACATCAGAGAAGTGGGTGAAAGATGAGAGATGGTGTAAGATATGACAAAATAATAATACTTTATAAATTATCAAAGGTTCATGGGGAAAGGGGAGGGGGGAGGGAGGAGAAAAATGAGGAGCTGATACCAAGGGCTCAAGTAGAGAGCAAATGTTTTGAGAATGATGAGGGAAACAGACATACAAAAGTGCTGGACACAATGGATGGATGGATGGATTGTGGTAAGAGTTGTACGAGCCCCCAATAAAATGATTTTTTAAGTATATAAATAATAAAAGAGAAAGAAAGAAATCAATTGTGGCAGATGTGTTTGAAATGTAACACCTTACCATCTAATCTCCCCTTTGACTCATTTTAAAGTTGCTTCAGTTTTTATTATTTTCTGCTTTCTTTTCTATTGCAGTTTTTCGCCTTATGTTTTGCTACTGTTGTTGGATATTTGTTTGTTTCTTGTTTGTGATTCTTATGCTTTTCTGTATTTGACATTCAGGATAGGTAAATCTATACAGATAGTAACTGGATTAATTAACCTAGGGGCCTGGCAGATGAGGTTTGGGGAAAATGTGGAACTGACAACAATGAGTGTAAGAAGAAAATGTTATGAAATTGCTTGTGGTAATAATCGCACAACTCTTCTTAATATGATGAATTCTGAATAATCGCACAACTCTTCTTAATATGATGATTAAATTGTATGATATATTCCAATAAAACTATTTTTTTAAAAGAATCACATGGTTTTAGCTGATGCACTACAAGCACAAGCTGTTGTTTTTATTGTGGCTTATGTTTTTATCATAACTGCTTTTGTCCAATTTTCTTGTTTCTTAGGTACAATATTGTAACAAACGGTATTTGTAAATTTCTATCAATAACAAAGGAAAAGAAGAAAAAAATATAAAGGCTGTCTTATTAATAATGTAATTTTGGGATAGTCATATAATCTAGGAAATATTGCATTAATTTACAGCTAAATGTAAATGTATCATATATATGTTTCTATGATTACAACTGATAATAATCATTACTAAGGATTCTGCATGGTCTCGTATGGAAGGAGCTCTGTGTGGGATAGGAAACAACATGAATTCTCTATCACACTGGGTGACACCAAACCTAGAGATGCCACTCAGAACGGAGCAAAAGTTTGAGACCAATCCAAGATCCTGCCTGGAGCAGCATCTCTATTATGTGCCAGTGTGCTAGTGACTTGGAATTTAGCACGAGGGAGTAGGACATTTGTTTAACTTTCATAGTAGGATGCCCCTTCTTCTGGAATTTAATGTTGAGAACGTCTAATAAGCAATACGAACTATTTGCATTAGCCATATAGTTTAAGAAATCGATTTAAAATGCAGTATTTGTCTAGTGCTCATCTAGGAAATTGCAAGAAATACTTAAAAGAACACATTTATTTTTATGTTGCTTTAAGAACCTGGAAAGAAAACTGCAAATGAATTGTGGCAGAGATAATTAGTTTTCTTCAAAGTACTTATTCTGAATTGTGATGTCATAAACTCCCTGTTTATCAGACACATGAGTCTCTAGGATCAAAGCCACACTTCTCTGTCTCCATTACAATCAGCTCTGACCACTTGACTAGGTAAATCATTAGACAGGAACAGAATGCGATATGTATGCTTGATAGTTGGTATCAAGTTGCATGCAACTCACATCGATCTCATGGGGGTAGGGGAGGGTTTTCAAAGCCAGTTCCTCTCAGAAGCAGATTACCTGGCTTGTCTTATGAGGCATCTCTGCGTGAGTTCAAACCACCAAACTTTTGGTTTGTGGTTGAGCACTTAATCCTTTGCGCCATCTAGGGACTCTGGTAGAGGAACTACATCTCCATTGTTCAATCCTCCTTCCCACTGGACAAATTGAAGTTGTGTCACTGAACCATCTCTACTGCTGACAACAGGGCAAGGCCCCATATGTGAAGCTACAAGATGGAAAGAATTCAGTCTACAAATATCCTCAAGGAGAACTTGAAGACCAACTCTAGACTGTCTAGCTCCTGATCAGTAGATAAGTGTGGTGAGGGGAAGGAGAGATTTTGCTTTGAAGCAAAGCTTAACTGGGTTTCTCTTGCCTGCAGTTGAATATATACCCAAATATTTTCCTTTTACTTCATATACTCAGAAACCCCTCCACTGATTCACAGTTTAATATAATTTCCCTATAAATATTTAGTTCCAAGTTTCATTTATTGAAATAGCACTTCTTCAAACTTTGGCAAAATTATATGCAAAGAGATTCTACAATTTATGTCCCAGTTCTCCTTATATAAAAAAAGATTTGAATCATATGGTTAAAAATGGCCTTAGAAGAAAATATTTTCAATTTAATATCTGTATTTTTATTAGAAACTAATAGTCATATGACGTTCATTTTTGTATGCATTTCCAAGAAACTGAACACAACCATATTATTCATTTGCTATATGTTTGAGTCTGATGACTAAACTTTTCTACTGTTTTGTTTTTATTTAAAGTTCATAATAAATGTTTTGATGTTTAAATCAGAGGATTTTGTACACTAATTTAATTAAGATAACACAAATCCTTTTGGAAATAGTTAAGAAAAATATACTTAGTAACTAAAAGTAAATAGCATACTATAGAGCATAATTTCTATGAGAGCTCAGAGGAATTAAAAAGCAAGTGATCAAATTCTCCAAAAATACAGTTACCGAGAACCTACTTACTCACTGTTACTCTATGAGGAAAAGTTCTTGCATCAAAATTCTTGGGAAATATGATATTTCTTTCTTGAAGATTCAACTATATATCGATACAAAAAGATTCTTAGAAGATCTGCAGATAGGAGCCAATTTTTAAAGACGTGTAATTTCCAAATGTCTTTGCCTGAATGTCATTCATATCGCACAGAAGTCATGTTTCTTTGAACACATTATGGGAACCAGTTGCATTAAAAAGGATTTTCATAAAGAAGATCATGTTTGAACTTGGTTTTCAAGATTAGGTAAGAGGTGTATGAGGAACAGAGAATTGTCCAGACAAATGAAAATCACGAATAGGATTCCCAAACGTTCTTTCCAACAACACCGTGGGGACACCTGTAATAAATTGGGTCTATGGGGAGAACAATAGAGTCAGTCTCATGCTTGAAGACACCGAGCTGCCAAGCAGAAGAAACCTAAGCGGCAGGCAGTCTATGGCGATCTCTGGACATGCCAGAGCGGGAAGTGAGAACAGAGTCACACAAGAGGCAAGACGGCAGCTTACAATGCTAAAAGTCAAAGTCAGTGACATAAGAGCCTCGATTATAGAGAACCTTTAACTCAAAAGACAGCATTGTCAGTGAATCTTAGGAAAGTAGAATGTAAAAAGAAAAAGAAACTAACAAATGTTTAAATCATATAATTTTGTCATGCTTGAAAGTCTGGAATTTCTTATGCATGTCTGTATATTTTTTAATTTAGGATAACCAAAATGTATGACCAGGGAGTTGATTCGGACTCGAAAAAACCTTATATCTGGTTTCCAAACACAATAAATCTTTCCAGGCACAGACAATCTTATTTTTTCTCCCCCTGAGCAGCTGGTGAAATTTGAACTTGACCTTGCAGTTAGCATCACAATTCTTCAAACACATCAAGGCTCTTTAAAATGTACTATTCCCATTACCATTGCGTTGATGCCACCTCATAGCAACCCTATATAGGATTTCTAAGGATGTAAATGTTTATAGGACAGATAGTGTCATATTTCCCCCGTGATGTAGCTGGTGGGTACAATAGTCCAACCTTCCACTTAGTAGTTCAATGCTAACCCAACAAGGTCTCCATATTATAGATAAGTAAATTCAATATATCCTAAATATACATACACTAAATTCTAGGATTTCACATTCTATAAAGATAATTAACTTTTGCATATGAAAGTAAGCCACAAAGTATTGCTACAAATAATAGAAAACTTTATTAAACAAATATTTCAAAATAGAAATCTGTTGCTTTCCAACATATCTTCCATATTGGTCTATGTAGTTCTAAAGGTGATATTTCTGTATCTACTATTTTCCAGAAAACGTCTATGCTTAGATTTACACGATGTCAAAATAGCAGTTTGGGGAATTGTTGAGGGACTCAGTTTGTGTTCATTTTAAGTGTTATTTAAATTTTTTAGACCAAATTAACATGAAGGAGCAAAACCAATGTTGTCAGGCAGATGGGGAAAGATTTCCCAAGGCAATTCTCATAGGACCGCCATTGCGACCCTTGAACAATGAGCAGGTCCTTGGTCATGGTGGAGTGCCACTTTCCTGGCCTTTTTCTCACTAAAGCAGTTTCCAATTTTCTTAAAACTCCTGCAATGGACCTGAATCCTTTGAGAAAATCTATCCGGGTTTTCTTTGGAATCCCAAAAGGCAGTCACCAAAGCCCTCTGAACTACGTGCCTTGAATTTAACTGGTTCCACTGATTCCCTTGGAAACCTCTAGGTCCAATGAATGTGGTTTCTTTTATGACATCCTAATGAGAGTAAGACAAGTGTTTTTCTACGAGCACTCATCTCTAGCCATCCACTGATAGACAAAGATGTGTTTAAACACGTTTTGTTTGAAATAGCCCTGTACAGATTTTTTGACTCACCCTCATATATCATGATTTGAAAATTGTTGTTTTTGTGAGATGTTGTGAGTTGGTTCTGACTCATAGCAACCCAGTGTACAACCGAGCAAACCACCGCCTAGTTCTGTGCCATCCTCATAAGGCCTCCCTCCGTTTGGACTCATTGCTCAGCCCCTGTACCAATCCATCTTGTCAAGGGTCTTCCTCTTTTTCCCTGCCTCTCTACTCTACCAAGGATGATGTCCTTTCCAGGACTGGTTTCCCCTGATAACGTCCAAAAGTACGTGAGAAAAAGTCTCACCATCCTTGAATCTAAAGAGCATTCTAGTTGTACTTCTTACAAGACAATAGGTATAGATTAATGGGAATCACTAATGACTATGTGAGCCTATAATATTCTCCAGCATAAAATCACTAAACCTCAGTGACAGCTGGATTTTAGATCGTGCTACTCATGTGAAAGGTAGAAAACAGAGTTTAATTCAAAATAATAATAGAGATATATAAGAAAGACTCAAACATCCAATAACGTCTTTATCACCATTCTGTAGAACATTACCCTTTTAAAAATATGTCCACATCAAGATCAAAGGTGAGCAACAGTGCGTTCCTGCTATGCCAGCCTCCTAAGTCGGGTCACAAACTGATCTTCATGCGGTTATGCTTCCCCTCCCAACTCCTTTGTCCAATTACATGTTCTGAGGCATTGCTAAACTAGCTGTTTTGAAAAATTAATTTTATAAACTGTGTGGTAGATCTTTACCTGCCAAGAGCCAAACAGTAAGAAGGTAACCAAAACAACTGAGAAGCAGCAAGTCTTCATGTTCCATGAACTTATCTACTCTGAGCCCAAAAGGACTAGACGGTGAGTGGCCACCACAAGAGGACAGTGTCCTGATGACCCAGCAGTTGGCCGTGGGTATAAAAGAATGAAACTATTGAGCAGACATCAAATTCTTACGTAAATAAACACAAACAGAATAATTAGAACATTGGAGAACAGAGGACTCCCTGAGACCATCACTCTGAGACTCTGCAAACAGTGAACCAAAATTATGCCCTAAGATGCTCTTTTAGTGAAATAGCAGCGCTGCACACAGAAGAAAGGATCATACCTATAAGATCAGGGCCCCACTTAAAAAACTATCCGTCTGTGACCCAAAGTCAATGATTATCCAAAAGGAAAGACCAGAAGGTAAAGTGTCCGGACAACTAGAATACTGGGAACAATTTGACTACGTTGAAAGCGAATGTTGATGTGTTAAGTAGATAGAATTAATGCCACCAATTTATCGGTGTGGAACTTGTGCAATGGGAACCTAAATTATTGTGTAAACTTTCACCCAAGCTCAAAAAAGCATTTTGTTTAAAAGGCACATGTCTTTGTTCATCCTGGTGACTTAAAACTGCATTTCAAAAGGAAGAATGTCGGCAGGAAGGAAGGCCACGCTCCTCTCTCTTTGGAAACCGGTACACCTGAAGCCGTGGTTCACCTGCACAGAGACGACACAACCGTTCATGGTCTGTGAAGGAATGCACTTAGAGTAGCTTCATTTATACCCTAAGTCTTTTTTTTTTAATAAAAATGTGTCTGTTTCTAATTCTTGAATTCACTGTCAAAAATATTTAGTTTTGTCAACCCAAGGAACACTTGTCTAATCTTAAGAGAGGGTAGAAAATAAAATGTTATGTGCTTAAGAAATATAAAAGTGTCTGGAAGCGGAGTGACCGTGAATGCTCCTAGGGCACAATGTCCATCCTCTTCCCGAAGTGGCCTTCCCTCTGCCCAAGTAGTTTGCGACTCACTTGACCCAGAAACCCCACAAAATCATGCAAATCAAGAAGGTCGAATCTTCGGTTCCATTTTAAGAACACCGTGCAACATCAAGTGGATGCATATCCAGAAAGCCACCAAATATTTGAAATATGTCACTCTGCAGAAGCAATGAGTGCCCTCCTGACGTTACAATGATGGAGTTGGTAGGTGTGCCCAGGCCCAACAGTGGGGTTGGACCCAGGGTTGGTGGCCCAAAGAGTGCTGAATTTTTGTTGCACAGGCTTTAAAAATGCAGACAATCATGCTGAACATGAGGGTTTAGATGGAGATGGCTGCTGATCATGTGGTTAGTAGCCCAACCCATCACCACATCACCAGCAGAGCCCCTGAAAATATGCACAACATGGATAAATGAAACCTGGAGATCAATGTAACTTCTGTGTACTGCTCTTGATACAGTTTAGCAAGAGGATCACAAACATGGACCCTAGAACTCAACTGGTTCAAATCTAGGAAATTCTCTGTATTGCAGTAATCTTATCTGTCCAGATGGATAGAACACATTGTCTTAAATATAGGATGGTTATGATAACTAGATAAATGATTACCTATGAGAGATTTAAAACAAAACCTGACATATAGAAGTGCTTTATAATGTCTTCTGTTATTACTGTATTTCCATCATTCTAAAAAAAGCCACTGCCAAATGACTCATCGTGACCCCAAAGGACAGACTAGAACTCTCCCTGTGGGGTTCTAAGGGCTGTAATTCTTCCAGCAAGTAGGAAGTATAATATTTCTGCTGCAGAGCAGCTGGTGGTTTCAAACTACTGACCTTGAGTCGAGCACTACATCACCAGGGCTCCTTCTCCTCATTATTATTTTTGAAGTAAGCACACAGTTCATCTCTGATCTAGCTTATTTGATTACTGTCTATTTGATTTCATTATTCTCTGGGTTCCTTAAGGACAGGGCCAGTGATTTATTTCCTGAGAGTTTAGCACAACATCTGGCACAGTAAGAGCTTCCTACACTTTTATGGAAAACTGAAGAGGAAAGAAATTTCCAACCTGTTGTGGGAACTGAGAGAAGAGAGAAATTATCTTCGTTTGATCAGGAAAAAAGCAAACCTTTCCCATGTACCTTACCTGGTCGAGATCCCACTATTATGTTTAATTAATAGAGGAAAGAATAAGGAGGTTCAGGGAAAATGGTAGACAAAATCATGTTTGGGTTCTCAATGCCTGCTTAAGTCCATAAGTATTTTGGGAATTCATGAGGGAATTAAGAAATCATTGAATGAGTTCGAAAAGAGAGACCAAAAGTGGATCCAATGAATATCTCTTGACCATATGACAGAATAAGTATTCTGAAAATCTCACATTAAAAATTTAAATATGCAACATTAATTATGAAAGATTTACTTCTAATTACCTACATTTATAGGAAAACTAGAAGGAAAAAAATTAGAAAGCTTCCACTAAGCAGGCCCAAATCCAGACCAGAAATCAAGACCTTGACCACCGTCATAGAAACCTAGTACTTGGGTGGAGACCCAAAGCCCATTTGTAGGCCACTAGACATCCCTTACAGAAGCATCTCGGGGAGGAGACGAGCCAGTCAGGGTGCAATATAGCAACGATGAAAAATGCAACTTTCCTCTAGTTCCTAGATGCCCCCCCCCCAACTGTCATGATCCCAATTCTACTGTGCAAGTCTGGCTAGACCAGAGGATGTACACAGATAGGAACTGGAAACACAGGGAATCCAGAGTGGATGATCCCTTCAGGACCAGTGGTGTGAATAGTGATATTGGGAGAGTAGAGGGAGGGTGGGTTGGAAAGGGGGAACTGATTACAAGGATCTACATGTGACCTCCTCCCTGGGGGACGGACAACAGAAAAGTGGGTGAAGGGAGATGTCGGACAGGGCATGATATGACAAAATAATAATTTATAAATTATCAAGGGTTCATGAGGGAGTGGGGAGCGGGGAGGGAGGGGAAAATGAGGAGCTGATGCCAGGGGCTTAAGTGGAGAGCAAATGCTTTGAGAATGATGAGGGCCCTGAATGTACAAATGTGCTTTACACAATTGATGTACATATGGATTGTGATAAGAGTTGTATGAGCCCCTAATAAAACAATTTTAAAAAAAAGAAACCTAGTACTTGGAGTTTTAATGACCACATGGGATGAAGGTATCTTGTGAGTGTAAGGAATTTTATGGGAATGAAGATCTCCATATAAAGCAGGAAATGTGTAGGGCATTGCCTTCTTTAAAGCTAAGTTAAAAACAACCGTAGCAGAGTCTTCCCCTGCATAAGAAGGTGAGAAGACAGTCTGTTGACTTATCACTAGCTCTGCAAGGACCATGAATCTCGCTTAACTCTTGATAATGGCAGGCAGCATTCATACTGTAGTGAAGTGAACATGTTCACTGCTGCATGGTAACAGAAAGCAGCCTGATAAATATACAGATGATACTAGATCCTGAGGATCAATAACATGGAAGATTAAAAATACATCAATCTAATCATGGAGATTGTGCAAGACCACACAACAGTTCCTTCTAACTTACATACAATCCCAGGAGTCCAAACTAGCTTGACAGCAATTGAGAGCAGCAACACACTTAGAGGGAAACTCTTTATAACTGGACCAATAAAAAATGTCATGCCAAATGAAGAAAATATTAATGTTATCAAGGATTTCCTTTCACTTGGCTCTACAAGAAGTGCTCAGAGAAGCAGCAGCCAATAAATCAATCGCTTTGCCTTGGGCACTCTCCTACACGAGTGTTAAGTAGCAGAGATGCCATTTTGAGAAATACGGTGCTCCTGACCCACATTGTGGTATTTTCAATTACCGCATATTTATGTGAAATCTAGACAGTGAATAAAGAAGACAGCATAAGAATCGATGGCTTTGGATTCAAGTATTGTCAAAGAATATTAAATCTATTCTGGACTGCCAGATTAAATGAAGAAGTCTTCCTTGAAAGAAGTGCAATCAGAATGATCCTTAGAAGCAAGAATAATGAGAGTTTGTCCTTGGACATGTCCTTAGGGAAGGGCCGGCCCCTGTGGAAAGAGACCATACTTGGAAAAGCTGAGAGTGAAGGACAAAGAGGAGGACACTCAATGATATGAATCCACACAGTTATCGTAACAATGGCCCCAAACACAGGACTGATAGTGAGGAGGGGACGGACGGGGCAGTGGTTTATTTTGTTTTACAATGGGTCAATATGAGTCAGCATTGACCCGACAGCACCTAAAAATAACAATGATGCTCAGAGAGAGTCGAGAAATCCTTACAGAGTTTTCTTCTTCTTATCTCTTTTTTCACAATCCAGCCCCCAAATAATTCTGTTGTGGTGGCAGCAGACATACCCATGGAAGTCAGCTAGGAGCAGAGCTCTGAGGGGGAACCTCTTCTCCAATTGGCAGAACTGTACCTCAAAGAGGGTATGGGGAAAAATATCTGTCTCTCTATTTCTGTTTTTTTAGATCCATTCTCCTTTGAAGACTTAATTCCAATTTTAGTATCTTTTATGGAAAATACCCCTTATTCATCCAGCAGTTTCTTGCACGGCTTCTTATTTTCTTTTGTTGAGAAATTAAGAATTTGGCAGCTTTAGAATGTCAGGCTCACTTGTTTCCACCTCTCTTCCACTAAGGTCTTACACACTACCTAGTAATTTGACTGAAAACCAAACCAAATATATAGAAAAGGTTCCCTGCTGGAGCTGTGGTTATGGGTTGGTCAGCAATCACCAAGGTTAGCAGTTTGAAACCAACAGCTGATAGAGAAAGATAGCGCTTTCTACTCCCATTAACCGTTACCGCCTGGGAAACTCACAGGGGCAGTTCTACTCTGTCCTATTGGAATGCTACCATTCACATAGAACACTCAGCTTGGGTCAACTGAATCTCTGATTGCAGATGACAATATCTGTTAATCCTCTGTAGAAGAGGGTAACCTTACCTGGGAGTTCAGTGGCAGAATTTTCAATGTTGGAGCAGAAGACTTAGATTCCATTACCAGCTAACGAACCTTAAGCACAGGTTTTCATGTTGCTAATGTTGCTGTGAATAAGCTTCAGTGGAGCTTCTAGGAGGAAGCCTGTCTATCGGTCTGTGAAAACCCTGTGGATCACAAGAATCTGATTCACAACTGTTCATGGGGATGGTGCAGGACTGGGTAGAATTGTTCGGTGGTATACAGGGTCATCCTGAGATGCAATCTCCAGGCTAACTTGAAGGCAACTAGTAACAGTAGATCCTTTACAACGACCATATGCAATGTCCAGCATTTAGTCACAAAGCATAGGACTATTGGGGAGTAAAGTGTAAAAGCATGCACCTTTAGAATGGCAGCTGTAGAACTTCAGAAGGAAAGGGTTTTTTTCAGGCAAAAACCTACAGAAGAGCCAGTTACATTTGTTATGAAACATGAAATTGAAAATAGCTATGGTCATGCATTTAAAAAGAGATTCATTTAAACTTTTATTGGAGAACTGGAATATATAAAAAATTGAGCAGATTTCTGGAATTGAAAGATGCAATAAGTGAAATAAGGAACTCAATAGTTAACATCAGATTTAACAGCATAAAAGGAGATTAATGAATTAGTAAGTAAATCAGTAGAAAACTTCCAGGTTGAACCTCTATTTCACCAAACATGATTTCTTTTTCCAGCAACTGGTCTCTGTTAATGCTCTAACCAAAGTAAGAGAGCTACAGTATTACCTTACTGGCTTGTCACAAACATTCAGGTTATTTTTTCTAAGCCATGGGAATTTCATTCCAGCAGTTCAGTTACAATCAAGAGTTTTCATAATATCACAATGCATCAATTCTTTCTTTTTTCTGTCTAGATTTTGCATTCATTTGAGGCAAACGAGACATTGCTTATTCCTAAAAACCATGCTTTTGACTTCCAGTTTGGGGTTGTGAATGGAAAGTATTTGGAATTCTCCCCTCCTGTCTTCATTTAAAAAAAACAAAACTGAAACCCAACCTATCTTAGAACTGTTAAAAACAGACACATCATAGAACCATAACGGGATTCAAGTCCCAGGGAAAATGGTCATTCTGAAAACTGGACAGATCGACAGACAGGGAGAGAAGATAACTGGTTAGTTAGAGCAGAAACTGCCAGGGGGCCAACTGCCTGGTTGCTAGAGACTTGCTTGCATGATGAAATCTCCTGGAGGGCCAGCCTGGTTAGGGTTAGGTCGTGTGGAGTCAGTTCAGACTCACAGCGACCCTACGTGCAACAGAATGGAATACCGCCTGGTCCTGCGTCATCCTTAGAATGGTTGCTAGGCTTGGCCCATGGTTGCAGCCACTGTGCCAAACCATCTAATCAAGGGTCTTCTTCTTTTCTGCTGCGTTTCTACTTTACCAAGGATGATTTCTAGTGGCTCTCTCTTGATGATGGCTCTCTTTTTTCTCCAGTGGCTCTCTTTTGATGATGTCTTTTGAGGCACATAAGTATCTTATTTTTAGTAGGTTCAGCGATCTATTTTGTCGTCTGCTGTGTGAACTTCTTTCGTTGTGTTTGATAGTATGTCCATGGTCATTAAGTTTGTCCCTGCTGTCTCGTTGATTATATTTATCGTGGTAGAATTTACATTTAGGTCTTTGATCATCTTGGGTTTGTTTGTTGCACATGGAATGAAGGGTGAGTCCTGTTTATTCTTCAGGAAACAGAGATCCAATTTTTCCAGCACCATTTGTTGAAGAGACTGTCTCTTTCCCATTTAAGATCAGTTGCCAGTATGTGGATTAATTTATTTCTGGATCTTCTATTCTATTCCATTGATCTATGTGCCTGTTCTTGATTACGATGGCTGTGTGGGGTTTTTTTTTTGGTTTTTAAGAAATATGATTTTCTTATAGGTTGCTCTAAAGATACAGTAATTAGGAGTCCTGATGGTTACACATTGGGCTTTTAACAGCAAGGTCAGCAGTTTGAAACTACCAGCTGCTCCATGGAAGAAAGATAGGCCTCTGTATTAGTAAGAGGTAAAGTCTCAGAAGCTCGCATGGGAACTTCCCCCTGTCCTGCAGGGTCACTCATGGTAAGGAGTTTGAGTGGGGTTATGACAGGAAAGAGAGGATGAGAGAAAAATGGGTAGATAATAATAATGGATTCATGAGTGGGGAAAAAAAGGATCTAAAATTGAGTGTAGTGATAATTGAACAATCCTTTTAGACTGTTTAAAACATTGAATTCTATAGCATGTAAATTATGTCAATAAAGTGGTTAAAAGCATTTAAGTAAAAGAAGTAAAAAGGAAACGCAGCCAGTGAAATGATGTTATTCCCAGCTTCTCCGGCTCTCCTCTGGATATGGAGGACTCCCTCCTACCGTGCTACACCTCAAAAGATGCAGGAGCCAGAGGTGGGTTAGCACATGAAGGCTCCTCTTGGCCTGGGTGACTAGTGTGTTAGGAGTTGGGTTGCTAACCGCAGGCTCAGCAGTTTGAAACCACCAACGACTCTATAGCAGAAGATGAGGCTTTCTGCTTCCATCGAAAGTTCGACTTTCAGAAACCCAGGAGGGCGTCCTACCCCATCTCATAGGACCACTAGGAGTAGGAATCATCTGGAGAACAGTGAGTGGGTCTCTGGCGGTTGCCAAAGTTGGCAGAGCTGTTAGACTGGACAAAGTTGACATAAGTTCCATATCTGGGGTGTCCTAGTGACCCTACAGAAAAGAGAATCAGTATATTTATAAACTCAATCCAGGGACATGAACAAAGACGAAGACCTAATTGTGGAATTATAGAATGCATCTTCTCTGTCCCACATTTTACCTTCCCACACTGGAACTCAGCAAGAAATCTCAAACAGACCAAAAATGAGAAATTCCTAAATTTGGAAGGGGGAGAGGGGATATTAGACAAAATAGCTTTAAATATCACATAGGTCAAAGATAAAGTCTCAAGAAAGTGTTTTTTATATATTTTTAGCAAAATGATCATAATTATACAACTTAGTGAATCTTCGGGCTGCAGGATGCAGGGACAGTGGATTGCTTAATGTGGCTCTTCTAGTCACAGTTTCTAATTCCCATTAACCTTTTCCTGAACGGGTCTGGTGAGAAGGTAGGGGAAGATACTGATAAGATTCACTTGTGAGTGATTGTGAATGGGCTTCCCTGGAATGCCATCCTGGTGGGTAGGAAATGAGCCTTCTGAGAAGCAGTAGAAGGGATCGCAGGAGCCAGGAGTGGAACATGTCCTCCAACCCCGACATCCCTGCTCCTCCTGGATCCAGAGACCGCTATCATATCAGAGGAGCAGCAGCAAAAGCAGGAGTCAGACCATGGAAGACAGTGGTAGACTCCCCAACCCACAAAGCACGTACAGCTGAGTGCTTTTGCGCAGGAGGCTGGCTTGTGTAGTGGGTGCCTCTGGGCACTTAATTCAGGGAGCTGGGCTGCTGACCCACCGAGCTTAAACTGAATGCCTGTCGGTTAAAGCTTCCAGTGGAGTGGTCTGCACCTTTGAACAGTTATTAGGAGACCTGAAAGAATTTTATAATATGTCCTGATAAAAACTCTCCTGGGCATTTCTCATTGACATGGTAACTCATTAATGTCAACAATATATCCTTTAATCATGGATTTTACCTGTGAGTTTTGTGTAACCATTGCAATGGATATTAGGACCTAGAAATCAAGTAGGGAATAATAATTAAGACAACACATATTATAAACAGTGGTTATAGGGAAATGTTTAACATTGTTTTTATTATGTTGCATGAAGTCAGTTCTGACTTACAGCAACTCTATGTCCAAGAAAACAAAACACTGCCTGGCATGACAGCATCCTCGGGACAGTTGCAATACTTTCCCCGCATTGTTGCAACTGCTATGTCAATCTGTCTCACAGAGAGTAATTTCTTTTTTGCTGATTCTCATCCTTCCCAGTGGTAGTGGTTACAAGTTGGGCTGCAGTATAAATGGTCGGCAGTTCAACACCACCAGCATCTCTTCAGGAGAAATCCTGGGCTTCCTGCTCCCATAACAGTTACGCTCTTGGAAACCCACAGCGGGCCACGTGGGTCAGCACTGACTTGCTGGTAGTGAGTTGAATTTAGGACACCGAGCATGATGTCCTTTTCCAGGAACTGGTCCCTCCAAAGTACAGGAGATGAAGAACCATGATCCTCGCGTCTAAGGAACATTCTTTTTTTTTTTCTTTTTTAACATTTTATTAGGGGCTCATACAACTGTTATCCCAATCCATACACACATCAATTGTGTAAAGCACATTTGT
>NW_022111300.1:1139613-1181716 GCF_000313985.2 Echinops telfairi | reverse complement strand
CAGGGCCATGGGCCAGTGAGGAGCATCTCGTCTCATAGTGGGGTTGGCCATGTGGTCCTCTCTGTGGACTGGCTGCTCTATTTGGCCTAGTGGGTCAGGATGTGCTCTAAGGAACATTCTTACTGTGCTTCTTCTAAGACAGATGCCTTTGTTCTTCTGGCAGTTTGTGGTATATTCACTATTTTCTACCAATGAAATCATTCGAAGGCATTTTTCTTTGGCTCTTATTCGTTGTCTGGCTTTTCTATGCATATGAGACCATCAAAACTGTTTGGTTTATAACAGGAGCATTGTTATCCTTCAAATGACATCTTTGCCTTTTAACACTTTAAAGAGGTCTGTTGCAGAAGCTGTGCCCAATGTAAAGCTTTATTTGATGTCCTTTTTATGAACAATATTTTAAACTTATTTTACTTTGTTAGCTAGACAGAGACAGGAAAAGGGAAGAGATTGACAATGGAAGGAATTTCTAGTACCAAAGAGAAGTGAAGGCAGAGTGCCCCCTCCTTCCCAGCACAAAGGAAGGGGAAGGCAGCGGAGACCAAACCCTTCCTTATCAACAGAGAAGGAGACTGTATAAGAGGGAGGGTGGAAAAGACAGTTTATTGACACTACCTCCACAATGATGAATTGACCCTGGATTTCCAGGCATGGGGACAAGGACACAGCGGGAACTCTGGGGTGCACATGCCTAGAAAGGGGAGCTATGTTATGGAAAGCCAGCCAATAGCAGAAAACCCTTCAGACAGCCAGACAATGGTGGAAGGTCTGCTGCTAACTGGATAAACTTGACACTTCATCTTCAGATCAGCAGATTCCTCGGTATCTCTGAGCGAAGTAACACCTTAGTCAACTCACTCATTCTATTCAGACCTTTTCTCGGATTCTGGTCTGAGTAAGAATCCCAAGCCTCCTCCAAATGACAACAGAAGGGCTTGAAAACTCTCCTGGTAATGATCTCATATCTTGAATACCAAAAAGATATATTCTACAATCCCAAAATATCATTTGAAAAATGTTCCTGTGGTCAAAAGTGTTGTCTCAAACACTATATGAAAATTACTCCCACCAGGAAACACTTAATTTTGCAACCTGCTTCATCATACAGGGGCGTGATTTCTACATGTGTGTACTAAGAAGGTCACAGAGTCATCCCCTCTAACTAAAACAACCAAATTAGTGTCTTGTTTTGAAATTAATTTCTACCTTTTTTTTTTTGGTCTCTGGTATCCTGCAAGATCATTTTGCAGCAGCTGAATCATCTTATGCTAACACCTAGAATTGAGAATTTTTTACTTTGTGTGATGTGTATAGATTACTACTGAAACAAATTAGTTTTCACATTTGCTATTTATTTATCTCAAAAAACTATGCTCAATATGAAGTCCTGCCACTCTGTCTTCTTTCCTAATCACTTTTCCCACAGCAGAAATTGCTGTGGGGCTGTATGAAGGAAGAATTTAGAATGTAATAGGTACTGTCATTGAGCACAAGACTGTAAAACCAAACTCACTTCCATCAAGTTTGTACTGACTCATAACGACTCCGTGGGACATAGAACAGCCTCCTTTGAGTGTCTGAGACTGAGACCCTTCATGGAAGTAGAAAGCCCCCGTCTTACTCCTATAGAGAGGCTGAGAGTGTCAAACTGCCCGCCTTATGGATCACAGCTCTTTGAGTACAAGAACAGTTGAAATCAGTCCTAGTTTGGAATCCCACTCAAAAGCCTGGCAGTCAATAGCTATATAACTTTGAATAACTCTTGGAAGTCTAGTTTCCTTATTTCAAAATAAGTGTAAATATATATCTCCCGCAGCTGGGTGCATTAAATGAGATTATTTATATGTTATCTGGCTCACAGTAGAAACTCAATACATGAACCCTGGTGATGTGCTAACAAGCTGGGTGTGATCCACACGGTCGACAGTTTGAAACCAGCAGCAGCTCCGGGGAGAAAGACTGGACTGTCTACTCCCCTCCACAGTCACAGTGCAGGAGACCCACCAAGGGCCACTGTGAGGCAGCACTGAGTCCACAGCAGCTAGCATGATTATCATTTGTTTCAGCTTATTTCAGAATGGAACTGCGGTTTCTATTTTTCCACACCTCCAAAAGCGTTCATATTTGCAATCAGCAGCTTGACAGTTCATTCCTTTCCCCCGAAAACATGATCTTGAGGGCTGGGACTGAAACTTGTCTTTGAAAAAAACTGTTTTAGGGTGCAAAAGAGGCCCCAAGCTCAAACATAATTTGAGAACATGTATTATCTTAAAAGCGACGACGACAACACAAAGACTTATCATCAGGATGAGGGAGGCGATCAGCATGAGATAAGAATGGCATCCGAAATCACACAATCATGATGTCATTAAGAGGATGCAAACTACTTGGAAAAGAAAATATTTGGAGAAAAGAAAATATTGTCAGAGTCCCCCATCGAACAGCTCCATAAAGTTACTAGAAGATAAAATAAAGAACTCAGCTTTCCTAAATAACTGCACTTGGATTTGATGCTTAAACTAGCTCATTCTCTTGTTGATGAAGCTCACTTCAAGGAAATGAGTACAGAAGCAAGTACCCTTAGACTGTGCGGTTTTCTGTTGCATAATCCTGAGTCAGGATTACAATAGAAAAGTCTCACCTAAAATGGAACTTACAGTGAAGCAAGAGCTGCTGCAGGGATTGGGAGTCCTAGGATATTTGCCCATGAACCTGAAATAGTCTTCTTTGGAACTCATTACACTTATCTGTGTACTTGCCATTTTTACTCATCCCATGATCTTTAGGGCATGCCCACAAGGAGTGACTTCAGAAAAGTAGGCTGACATTGATATCACCTCTTCTATGAGCTTACGGGTTGCTGTCGTCCTGAAGGGTCCGCGGTGGGAGGTGCTGGTGGATGCCACAGGAGCAGCTTCAACAATATAAATCGCATGTGTTAGTACAGAGTTTCTCATAAGGTGTTTAGTGGCTTCATGTACGTCGCAAAAGCTCTTGGTCATGATGTGTACAATGAACTTGTTGTATGAAGGGGGGGAAAAGGAAAATTTTGGATAATTATGCCATCTTTGCCTCACACTTAGTGTATGACCAGGGGCAGATCATTTGCCCTCACTATGTCATTGCATTCTTTATATGGATTTCCATTACATCGTTTATAAAATTTTTATTAGCATTTAAAACTAGCATATAAAGGGATAACATGTAACATAAAATATTACACTAATAAATGAATGTAAATTATTCTTACCCAGGCATCTCAGCATACTAATTTAATTGATGTAATTTTCAAATGCTTTATAGAAAAGACTTGGGCTGACTGCTTCTTGCAATGAGTATTTCAAAATCTGATTAATGTGCTGAGGGCTGGTTTATGTCTGAAAATGCGCTGGAGGAGGCCAAACAAGATGAGTCAATTAGAGATCATTTGGTACCCTCCTATCCAGTTTGTCCAGTGTCCAGCAGCCAAGCCTAAACATTAATTTCTGAAGGCTTATTTCCTTCATTAGTCATCATCAGTGAACATTTATGGAGCCTACACATGACAGTGGTTCCACAGCTGGCATACTTAGGGAGGTTCATTACTCTATGACACACTGGCCTAGTCAGGCAACTGTTTTGATATCTTGATTAGGAAAAACTAGATTTATAAACTGGGTTACAAAATTCAAGTTGCAATCATCCAATATTTGCTTTTCAAAGTCATTTATTAAGGTTCACCAGCACAGAGGCATTTTTGACGGTGGAGCCAATGGGGATCCACAGATTGATGGAAAGGAGTCAAGTGTATGCAGGAAATGAGTTAATTGTATGCAACCTTTTGTGTGTATGTCTGTCTGTCTGCATTTTTGGATAAAAGACTGAAACCTTTCTCCAGATTCTCAAATTGGCAGATCTCTAGATTAAGGACAAAGGGGAGTAGTTGTGGTAGTTACAGAATCTAGTGTCAACCTGACACTATTAAGAGGGAAGGGATGGAGTTTAGCCTGTCAATCAGGTTATAGCTTGAAGACCTCATTTGGAGGTGCTAAGGAGATAAATAGCTTACTGGAGGGCAGACCCACATTTTCTGCTTGACATTCCTGTTGACAAGCCACATGGAGTTACACCAATGGAACCAGAGCCCTAGAACTTGAAGAGCCACGTGGAGATCCACACCAGCGGTGAGATGCTTCCACCACCACTGGATCCACAAGACTTTTCACCCACTGGCCTGGGATCTTCTTGCATTTGGTGTCATTGCATGTGTAGCATGAGTCTAAAGAAGAATTTATAGACTGGTATCAGACATATGGGCTACTATCGGATTTATGGACTTGATGTGGACTGGGCTGGGAGGCTGAGGACTGGAAACATAGACGTGGCTGCTGATTGCAGAGAGGTACTGCTGTGGACCAAGACTGTATCCTTACTCGTTACAGATCTAACTTGATCTCGACTTGAAGGTAGTGAAAACAAGGAAGGCTCTGACATAGTGGCCATAACAATGGTCTCAAACATAAGAACAATTGTGAAAATGGCGCAGACTGGGCAGTATTTCATTCACTTATACAAACAGCCACTATGAGTTGAATCAAGTCAACGACACCTAACAACAACATTAACTTCCTTAATAAATACCCATAATTCTGAGTTTTGTTTGTGCGGCCAATGTTATGAATCATCACCACCCACAGAGAAGGAGAGTGCTGTGGGAGCCAATGTCAAAGGAGGTAGAAGAGAGGGGAGGGGAAAGATATGTCTGATCTCTGCCTCACGGCTATAGGGAAGCCAGGGGAAGTCAGCTATGGACTCCCTGCTAGGCGTTTGAAGAGGTATATGTGGCACTAGCTAACATCATTGGGGTCAAAGTCCTGGAAAATATCATATATAATCCTGGATATTTTTCCAAATTACAAATAAATGGTATATTTACACAAAGCACACAAGACACTGTGCATATATGTATTTCCTTGAGTCCTCAATGGCAAATGCCTTTTAATTAGAAACATTTACAGATCTATTTCCTCAGAATAATGAGAAAAATGAGTTCTGGTAGTATTCTTAAGACTTCTCAAGAAATGTTTGTTGCAACGGTGTGAACCAATAAAATAAAATTATAAAAAGTAATTCAGTAGATTTAATTTACTTTCTTTTTTCAATTTAATTTATTTTTAATTTATTTATTAATCGTTTTATTAGGGGCTCATACAACTCTTATCACAATCCATACATACATCAATTGTGTAAAGCATATTTGTACATTTATTTCCCTCATCATTCTCAAAACATTTGCTCTCCACTTAAGCCCCTGGCATCAGGTCCTTTTTTCCCCCCTCCCTCCCCACTTTGCCCTCCCTCATGAGCTCTTGATAATTTATAAATTATTATTTTGTCATATCTTGCCCTGTCCTATGTCTCCCTTCACACACTTTTCTGTTGTCCGAGTCCGTCGCATGTAGATCCTTGTAATTGGTTCCCCCTTTCCAACCCACCCTCCCTCTACGCTCCCAGTATCGCCACTCACACCACTGGTCCTGAAGGCATCATCCACTCTGGATTCCCTGTGTTTCCAGTTCCTATCTATACCAGAGTACACCCTCTGGTCTAGCCAGACTTGCAAGGTAGAATTCGGATCATGATAGTGGGGGGGCGGAGGAAGCATTTAGGAACCAGAGGAAAGTTGTATTTTTCATCGTTGCTACATAGCACCCTGTCTGGCTCATCCCTTCCCCTAGCACCTCTGCAAGGGGATCTCCAGTGGCCTACAAATGGGCTTTGGGTCTCCACTCCACACTCCCCACCCCCCCTCATTCGCTATGGTATGATTTTTTGTTCTGATGATGCCTGATGCCTGATCCCTTCAACACCTTGTGATCACACAGGCTGATGTGCTTCTTCCATGTGGGCTTTGTTGCATCTGAGCTAAATGGCTGCTTCTTAACCTTCAAGCCGTTAAGACCCCAGATGCTATATCTTTTGATAGCCAGGCCCCATCAGCTTTCTTCACCACATTTGCTTATGCACCTATTTGTCTTCAGCAATCGTATCATGGAGGTGAGCACACAATGATATGATTTTTTGTTCTTTGATGCCTAATAACTGATCTCTCTGTCAGCTTACTTTCTTATCCAGATTATTCTACTGGCTCCTTAAACCGTGTTGGCTGGAGTTCAGATCACACTATCATTTCTCCCCACTTTAATGTTTTGAACTTAGATGCTTGAGAAGATGTTTACACCTCTGAAAAAAAACCAACCGTTTCACTAAGGGAAACCAACTTGGTAAGGGAGAAGACTGATGTCATTTGAATAAATTGAGTTTAAAATATAACCTGGATTTTTACCTAGATGGAGATGTCATATTAGAATTGTGAATGAGGCACAAAAACTCATGCTGAGACAGATATAAAACTATATTCATAAATGATGTCTGATTTTATTTCAATGGGCATGAGTGATTAATTTAGGGGACGAGATCCATGAAGCTCTGATACCACAGACAAGATGTTATCAGGATCTATTTCTTCTTTTTTAAACAGCTTTATTGACACTTCATCCACACATCATATAATTAAATAGTTCAATCATATCAAGAACAGTTAAACAAGCATTGCCACAATAAATTTTAGAATAGTTGTGTCTTCTTCAGACCCACTGTTACTCATGTAATTATTTTCCCTGCCCTCCCAAAATTATTTTTTTAATTGTGGTGAAGGTATACACAACAAAACATTCTCCAAGTCAACAACGTCTATATGTATAATTCAGTAGCATCGATTACCCTTTTCCAAATTATTCTACCACCATTAACATAAACTCCATATCCCTTAAGCAAAAACTCATCTTCCTTCATCCATAGTAAGATAGGTCACATTTGGTTTCTTTTGGTTTTAATCATTTTTATGATATAATATTTGTTGTCCTCTCCAATTCACCTCACCCATCCCACCCCCAGCCCCCTAACCCCCTTTCCTGATAAATGGTTGCATTAGTTACTGTCTCTACGCATCCCCTCTATCGGTGCTTCATACACTGAGAAACCTAACAGAAACAATAAAAACAAAAACAAAATGAAACATAAAGAAGAAAATAATAATATAAAGGTAAAAACAAAGAGCAAGAAAGAACAGACCACCAACAATATTTCAAAAGCCAGAGAAGAAGCTTCTCTCACAGAACAAGCAAGAAATAGTTTAGCCTAGAGCAAATTTGGGTTGAGTCAAGAAATAGGTCAATTGACTGCACCATAGTTCCATCCACCATTGCTAGGCTTACAATCCTTGCTGTCTGAGAGTAAAGCTGTCCAGGTCCCTCGCCTGTGGTCAGAGGGGATCTGTTTCTTAAAAGAAAACTGAGAACTTTTAACTATGTTCTCAAAATAATTCCTAATGATATAAAATCATTTTTAGATCTTGGACCAGATAAAGGGGGGGAAATGAGCACACAGAGAAAGCTTGAAAAACAGGATTAGTGCAGACATACTTATATTGTCAGCCTTTTTGGAAAGGGAATGATGTGCCAACCAGTATCTCAAAGAATTAGAACCAGACTCTCTTATTTAATCATCTCAGACCTATTCAATAGAGACCACTCACATGGTTTCATAGGTGAGATAAATGATCTGAGAGATTTTTTTCCCTTTTAAACCAAAGAATGGCTAAACAATAGGAAAATTCTAGTTTAGACCATATGCTCCTAAATTCAAGGTCCTTAACCTTTATCACTGCTCCTGAGAAGTACCAAAGCAAAAAGCGGTAGGTGAACAAAACTATCCAAATACCCCACCAACCCGCTGCCATCAAGTTTATTCCAACTCACAGGGACTCAACAGGGCAGAGTGGTACTGCTCCATTGGGTTTCTGAGGCTAGCAATATTTATGAAAGCAGACTGCCTCATGTTTCTCCAATGAAGCAGCTGGATGGTTTGAACTGCTGACCTAGTGGTTAGTTGTCCAATACTTGTGGCACTATACTACCATACTGGGGTACATGATATCAAGGAGGAAACAGTCTGAGAAATAGACTCATGTATGTAAAAGAAGGTATATTTGATAAGAGTACCTCTCCATAAGCATTACAGTTCAGTATCTAGTTTCAAGTATTTTAACTATTTGAGTTAAATAAATGTCTAACAATCCTCAGGAACATGAAAATGCATTGATAATTTTAAAATAATAATTTCCTTGATGCAAAAAATTATGATCATTAGGATATTATCCAGCTGAGAGGGCAGAGTCAAGATGGCATCCTGGTAGACCACCCGCCCAGTGATCTTTTTGTTAGACCAGAAAATTAAGACGTTAGGAGGCCAATACTGGGAGGCTAGGTGCTAAAAACAGAGTCCGTGCACCAAGGTCTGCTTCAGACCACCCCCTGGGAGTTTCACCCTGGGGCAAACTAAGAAGGGAAAATAACAGATCAGCAACGAGAGCAAAGCCGAGCCACAAAGGCCCCAAGGAGCCCCCCAAATTGATTTCAGGCTAGGGGCAGCAGTTCCCAGAACCCCCAAGATCAGTGGGGAAATAGTCATAAAGGTCAGCGGACAGACCTGGAATTGTATATGCTTTTCAGTATTTTTTGGCTAGTTATTTATATGTTTTCTCTTTTTATTCAATCTTTTTTCTTTTTGTTTTGTCTATGTTGTTGTTGGTTTGCCCACCTATATAACTAGGCATGAGAAGTAAGCTTCAGGAGAAAGCAATGAGCCTGATGGTGGATTTGTGGGGAGGAAGAGATGGGGGAAAGGATTGGTGAGCAAGCAATGCCATCAACAGGGGAACAACGAGGGAATCAAAATCAACAAAGAGGAGGATGTAAAGATCCTAGGGGTATTAGAGCAACAGCAATCTAGCTGAGAGGAATTATTAAAAGACAGAAGAAGGTGAGCATGATGGTAGGACAGGAGGATAGTAAAAGGAAAAGGAGGAAAGATCTAGGAAGCAAATCTATGGATAGAGGTATAAACATCAGTGTGTACATATGTAAATATCTTAATTAATAAAAATAGAGGTATTGGTTTATGTACATCTATTTAAATGGCAATATATTGAGGTAGTGGACAGACTTTGGCCTCTGCTCAAGCCCTTCCTCAATGCAAGAACACTTTGTTCTAGCAAGCTGGCATTCTGTAATGCTCACCCTCCCAGTATGATCACTGTAGAAAAATGGGTGCACAACCAAATGTGATGAAGAAAGCTGACAGTTCCTGGCTTTCAAGAGATGGCTTGAAGTGGAACAAGTGGCCATGTAATAAAGAAGCAACAAGCCCACATGGAAGAAACACACCAGCCTGTGTGATTATGCGGGTGTGGATGGAATCAGGTAACAGGCATCAGAAGACCCAAAACAAGCAAACAAACAAAAAAACATATTGTTGAGAATGTGGGTGGTCAGAGCAGAGACTCCAAACCCATCTGAAGACAATGGGACATTCCCACACAGTAGGGTCACAAGGAAGGGATGAGTCAACCAGTGAGCAGTATAGCACTGATGAAGCACACAACCTTCCTCTGGTTCTTTGAGGCTTCCTTACCCCCCACCACCTTGACCCCCAGTCCTGCCTTTCAGTTCTAGCTAGACCAGAACATGTACACTGGTACAGATAAAAGCTCATGACACACAGAATCCAGGTCAGATAAACCCCTCAGGAACAGAAATGAAGTAGTGATACCAGTAGGATGGGGGGAGGGGGAGGAGGAAGAGAAGAAGGGGGAACCAAACACAAAGATAGGCGTTTAACCCCCAACACTCACAAGGAGACAAACAACAGAAACCATGGGGGAAGGGAGACAGCGTTCTGTGTAAGATATGAAAATAATAATAGTTTATAATTTATCAAGGGGTCACCAGGTAGGTGGTGGGGAGCTGGTACCAAGGGGTCAAATAGAAAGTAAATGTTTAGAAAATAATGATGGCAATATATGTACAAATATGATTGATACAATTGATGTTTGGTTTGTTATAAGAGCTGCAAGAGCGCCAACAAAATGATCTTTTAATTAAAAAAATTAAAATGGTTAAAAAAAAAACCCAGAAAATCCTTAGTTACTTAAAGGATATGTAAAGAGCCACATATATTTTCTTCCAGTTATCTTCCTCATTACATATTTTTTATTGTGATATATTCACTTTCTATTAAATTTATTACCTTAAAAGTTAAAAAAATAAAAAAGATATTATCCAGAAAATTAATAACAATACTTTCAGTCATTCTCTCACCCTACTTGGCATCAGATCCTATGTCTTATAACAATTTTGACCCCTTTAATAATTAGGTTTTAAATTTTTAACTATCATTTGTAGTCAAAGAACAATTTTAAGAAAAGTACTGTACAATATATCCCATGAGCAATACTAACTTTCAGGAGAAACACGATGAACCCCTTATCATCGAGCGGATGCGTACTCTGTAGGACAAAGTTGAACTGACATACAAAGTTTTCTAGCCTGTAAATGTTTTATAAGCAGTAGGTAAATGTTCTATATCTTTCTTCCTCGGAGTGCTGGTATACATTTTTGTGGTCTCTTTTTCTGGAACCCTCAACAGATATACAGTAGAATTCCTCACTTTTTCCATGTGTATTAACTACTGTACCATTCATGTTTTCCATGTATTAATCAACATATACAACATTCCAGATAATAAGTTTTATCTTCTAGTTTACTGATTTTCTCTTCAGATGTTTCTAAACTTCTTATTTAACCTATTCATAGACATTTTTATTTCAGTTATTAAATTTGGTTATTTGTAGAAACTACTTTGGGTTTTATTTTCATATGCTATATTATAATATCAATTTGTTTCAGATTTTTAAATTTTCTTCATTGTTGAATAATACTTATTTTCTGGCTGTTTCTGATTTCTTGTGGAATTTAGTAATATTGTGATTCCATTGCTGCATCTCACTCATTCTAGATAATTTGGCGTGGTGAATTCATCTTCAGCAACATCTACCCCATGACAATGTGTTGTAACTGGAGATTAAGAGCATGGTGAGGAGCCAAGGGACTCAGCCCACTGCTGCTAATAGAGAAGCAGAAATTCAGACAAATCAGCTGCCCTTAGTTATCAACTTCTAGAACAGAAATACCACAGGTGGATGGCTTTAAAAAATAGAGGAAAGTTAAATATCTCAAATTTTAGGAGGCTAGAAGTCTGAATTTAGGATGCCAGTTTTATGAGAAGACTTTATCTTCCTCTCATCTCTTGAGAAAGGCTCTTGTAACCTTTCAACATCAGTGGGCTCATTATCATTCAAGGTCTTCATGTGCTTCCCCTGGTTCAAGGAGTTTCTCAGCTCCACAACCCCAGATCCAAAGAGTACGCTCCACTCATGGCTCTTCTGTCTTGGTGGCAGTCATTGTTAGATATCAAGTCCTCTCTGACTCCTAGCGACCTACGTTACGTATAACAAAATGTAATACTGCCTGGGCCTGCATCGTCCTCAAAATTGTTATGTGTAAGCACATCATTGCAACCACTGTGCAAATACATCTCATTGAAGGTCTTCCTCTTTGTCATTGACCATCTACCATGCATGCTGTCCTTTCCCAGGAACTCGTCTCTCCTAATAACATGTCAAAAGTCCGTGAGATAAAGTCAAGCATCCTCTCTTCTAAGAAGCATTCTGGCTGTACTTCCTCCGACATAAATGTTTCTTCCAGCAGTCCATGATACTATCAATGTCCTTGACCAACACCATAATTCAAATGCATCAAGACTTCTTTGGTCTTCTTTAATCATTGTGCAGCTTGCACACACACATGACACACTTGAAGGTATCATGGCTTTTGTCAGGGGCACCATAATTTATAAAGTGACATCTTTGCTTTGGTAATGAGGTCGGTCGTTTTTTGCTCACTTCTCCTTTTAGCTCTTGGAGGATAAAAGGTGATGCAGGACACACTACAGGAAAACACCCTTTACATCAGATTGGTTCTGTGAGCAAGGGTGTTACATCCCATCTTTTGCCTTTTTCACTGATTGACTGATCACATCAGACTACCTCATGGGGGATGATTATTCCATTAGTGTGATGGTTAGAGTTTATGTCAATGAGACAAATGGGAGAAGGTAGGAGTGGAGCCCAACCAATCAATCAGGTTGTAGTGTGATGAGCCCTCCTTAGGGGTGGGGTCTTTTGTATCAGAGAGACTGAGCAAAGCTGAGCTCTCTTTTTCCCTTTTGCGTTCTGCTTGATCTGGATCCTGCTTCTGGTTGCCCATCCGTGATGTTGCCTGCTAATCCCAGGAACCATCAGCAAACTGCTGGCTTTGGATTTACTCAGCCATCCTTGGATTCGTTTACCTCTGTTTCCATCAGCCTGTGGCCCTCCTGTTTCTTCATCCTGCTTCTTGTGCATCAGCTTCTGCAGCTACATGAGTTAGAGAAGCCTTCAGATTACAACTGACCTACAGATTTGAAATGGACAGTACTTGCCTACGCCTATAATTGTGTAAGCCAATACTTGATATAAAGATAAATATACACACACACACAAGTGTCACTGGTTTTGCTTTTCTAGAGAACCCAACCTAACACAATTTTGTAATTGTCAAATTATTTCTATACATACTCGCTAAACTACTGTAAATCATGACCCAGTCAAGTTGACAAATATTCTAGGATGATCAGTTCTATCCATGGTATTTCACCCAAAGGCCCCCAAAATCTTTCCCTTGCCACATGCAAGAGACTTTCACCCCATCATATTATCAGAAAAGTCTTAAATCAACTCCAAGCCCTAAATACTTCCTGGGGCAAAATTCGTTTTCTTCAGTGAATCTAGAATAAAAGATATCTGTTTCTTAAGTGCAATGGTAGAAAAACACAAAGTAGACATTTCCATTTCAAATGGGAGAATGATGAGCTAATGCAGTACCAACCAAGTCCCAAACTTAGCTGAATAATTCACAGTCGATCTCAAAGCTTGGAAATATTGTATGTTCTCTGAGACCATCTAGGCAAAGGTTCTGCCTCGAGGCTTTGGATGTTAACCATATGCTCAGGATTCTGTGCGGATGCCCCGCTACTGTGGGCTTTAGTTCTACCTTCCAGACCACTAGAATGGTAACTTCTCCCTCAACTTTGAGCGGGCCCATTTATTACTGTAACTGAGTGGCTCAGCATCCTCCCCACCCACTTCTACACCTTAGGCACAGTAGCCCTACTCCACTAGTTGGAGAAGTAGATCCTGCCCCATCTCCCTGCACTTCTGAATGGTAGCCCCACTTCCTGGAATGGGCTTGATGAAGATCTGACTCTGAGACCTCGACTGTTGTAGCCATACTCTTTGAAATTCCGAAGGCCATAGCCCCACACTTTGAGACTGAGACATGTCTGCTTCTCTTCTCTTTGTCTTTTCTGCTTTATGGCTACTTGGCCCAGTGGGCACTTGATCCCGTGGGCTTCTTAGGTTAACCCAGCCTCTGCCAGGCTCAGATAAATGTTATAAAGCTCTTGAGTGCCTGAAGATAGCCCATTTCACCAGTAAACCTCTGCCCAGCTCAGATAAATTTTATAAAGCTCTTGAGTGCCTGAAGATAGCTCATTTCACCAGTACACCTCTGCCCAAAGGCACTCAGCTCTCTCTATATGTCAGAAAACTAGCTCAGTTAAAAGTATTTGGAGATTCCCTATGTTCCCAAGGTTCCCTCTTGTATGAAACTGCTTTTACTCTGTGGATCAGCTCTTGCACAATTTCCTGACAATCTTCTGGTTCTAATTGCTTCTAGCTATCTGTACCATCTACAGTGTTACCGATTTCCACACCACCTTCGGATCCATCACTAGAATTATCTTCAATGTAACTGATTCCACAAATGGTCTCTTCAAGGCAACCTAGACTTTGACCATTAGACACCTTTACACTACCTAAGCCTCTATTCATTACTCAATTCCAAAACTATGTATGCATTTTAGGTACCTGTCAGAGTGGCACCCTACTCTCGGTACCAAGTTCTGTCTTAGTCATCTAGTGCTGCTACAATAGAGAAAAACACAAATGGGTAGCTTTCATAATTAGAGAGTTTATTCTCTCACAGTTTAGTAGGCCAGAAATTGGAATACAGGACCCTAATTCGATGGGAAGACTTTCTCTCTGGGGTGGTTCTAGGTGAAGGTCCTGGTCTCCTCTCAACTTTTGTGCATTCATTGTTCTTTGAAGCCCTTCATATGTCTTTGAATCAATTTTCCATTGTGTTTCTCAACACAGAGACCCTGGGTCTGAAGGATGTATTCAACTCCTGACTCTCTTTTCTTGGAAATACTCAGATCCCTCTTTTTTCTACTCAACTCTCTCTCATTGTATCACATGGAATATTAAAGGTGATTCAAGTTGCACCTCAGGGAAATACCCTGTATATCAGGATCAGGCCCTTATTTCCTTCTAACCGATTGGCTGCTAACAACAGGCCATATTGTGGAGGGTGATTACATCATTATATAACTGCCAAACTACTGAATATCATGACCCCAGCCAAACTGGCACATAATTAGAAAGTGACATAACTCAATCCTTGGCATGCTCCATGAAAGACGTAGAATTCTGCTTCATTAAGTCTTACAGGGTGGTTCTATTCATTTCTATGGGGTAGCTATGAGTTGGGATCACCCTAACAATAATGGCTTTGGTTTGGGGAGGTTTAAGACTAAAACATCCCAGAGAGGTTTTGCATTTGCTTCTGTCTAGAGTAGTTTTGTCTTGAGATGGCCCTGAGGGTTAGTTTTAGTTTTCTGGTTCCTAATTTTTACATAGCCTGAGTTAGGAATAGAAAGTGCAATCATTATTTCCCACTATAAATTTGGGCTCAGTGTTGCTGGATTTCCTGTTCAGAGTCCCACTCGGCTGAAATCGATATGTTGCCAGGATCTATATCTCTCCTCAGGAACTCAAGTGCTTTGTAAGCTCTCTGTTGCCCTGATCCATTTTTGTTTGTGGGGCTGAGGTCCCCGTTTCCTTGCTAGCTGTAAGCTTGAAGTTGTTCTCAAGTTTTAGAGGAAATTTGTGTTTTTTGTTAAATATCCCCTCCATCTTTATGCCGGCAACAGTGAATTGATTCCTTCTTATGCTTTTAATAGTTTGGACTTATTTTTCTTCAAACATCTAGTTAAAGTACTCTGCTTTTAAAGAGTTTAAATTGTTAGATTAGGACCAACAGAAAAATCACTCTTTTGCTATATAAATCCACACAGTCATGAGACAAAGAACAGAAATAATTGGAGCAAAAAATCTGCCTGGCTTTTGTATTCATTTGTTTATTAATTTGCTAATTAAAAGAATCAACCACAACTGAGAAAGGAAATAGTAAACAAGTAGCACAAGAGTGCGATTTTCAGAAAGCTTACATAGACAGCCAGTTATCTTAGGGTCTGCCCAAAGTGGAAAAGTTTTTCTCTGGAATAGTACCTACCCTGAAATTTACCAGAATATTTTTATTTAAATGAGAGTCCTCCTTTCTTGATTTAGGTCTAAATATCTTTCAGGCAAGGCCCTTCATTAATCAGTGCATAAAGTTAAAAACAATTAAGTTGCCAAACAAACAGATCACGTGATAGTGATGGAGCAATAGGAGAGCGATGTTGGAAGAGCTGGTCGGAAGCTGGCATGATGGGTCTCTATCACAGACACTCGTGGGGATGGCGGAATTTCGGGTGTGGGCAGAGTCCCTGAAGAGTGCAGTTAGTGCTCTCGGCTGCTAACCCAAAAGCGGGAGATTTGAGACGACCTGGAGGGAAACACTGGTGATCTACTCCTGAACAATCAGTGGCTGATCTGATGGGGAGCCCCCCCTGAACAATCAGTGGCTGATCTGATGGGGAGCCCCCCTGAACAATCAGTGGCTGATCTGATGGGGAGCCCCGTCCGACTTTAGCACGCGTAGGATCACCAGGAGTCAAGATCGAGCTCCAGGGCCACCGGAAAAAGAAGCAACGGTGAGCCCGTGGGCCCGGACAGCTGACGTGAGCTGAAAGCAAAGCTTGCTGAGGTTGACGACGTCAGGGATGAGTCATCGATGAAAATACAGAAACTGTGAAAATTAAGAAAGAACAAAGAGTAGCCAAATGAACCTGAATAAGGAGGAACCACAGAAGCCCCTGAAAGAAGGGGGAAAGAGGAAGACTGAGAATTATTAAGTGCTTTGATGCACCTTTTGAAAATCCTCTAATATAGATAAATAACAGGGTCTACCACCACTGCTCAGCAGCAGCATGGTTAGGCTCCAAACCCTATGTTGTTACGTAAAAATCAACGTAATGTGAAAGTGGAGAAGGACTACGTAAATGACTTCCAAATGACATCATTCCATAACTGTCAAACCATGGCAAATCATGGCTCAGCCATAACCTTCATTGTCATAGTCAATGTTACCCCCACCCCGCACCTCAGCATGCATTACTGTCCAAATCACTGAAGGACAAAGCAGACAGTAGACTCTTTTACTAATGTGACAAATGCAAATGTTAACGAGATGATCATTATGTGAGGAGTAAATGTATTTACGATTTGAAAACAAAAATGCTCAGAACATTTAATTTCCCAAGACGACACATTCATTAAGTAACAAAGCTAAGAGTTACGGTTACATCAGATCTTCTGCTTACAAGTCAGGTAGAAAATCAGCGCTAATCTTTCTTTGAAATCTCTTTTATTTTGAAGGAGGAGATAGGTGGTGGAATAAACCTCAAATCCTTTCTGGAAACATGAGACAAACAAATCAACTATTCTAAAAATTATGAGACCTACCCTGTACAGGTGTTTTGTCTTTTAATTGAAAGCTGCCAGGATTTATGCTTCTTTAAGGAGGTAAAATATAGCCATGCCTGAAGTAACGCTGGGCACTAAAATAACTTCCATTAATCTATTTATGAAAGAATCATTTTTTGTTAATTAGACTGAACAGCACAACAGCAAACACAGTGACTCCTGTTTCACGGTACCAGCCAGATTCTAATTAGAAATTAATGGCTGGGAGTCCGCAAATATTTCCACTTACATTGATACTGATCTAAATTTATATTACAAATCATTTCATGCATGAAACAGGCTTGCAAGGTAGAAGACAGGGGGAAGATAATTTGTCAAGGTCAGGGCCAATTTCAGACAATGTCTTTAAATGGTCCAAAAATAAGAGAGTTTAGCAGGAGGCCAGTGAAGCTTAAAATCATTACTTCCCACATTTCCTCTCACACATTCTTTTCTCTCTTTCTCAGCCCTTCTAGCCTCTACACACACACACACACTCACACACACACACACACAATAATAACAATCTTCTCCTTGTTTACAAACTACATAGAGATAATGACATCGTTGCTTATATCTTTATTTGACCTTAAATTCCTTCTAAATGCTAGCTTCCTAAACAGTGAATTGTCAGTCTTTCTCTTTTATCTACCCCCATAAAAGAATTACCAGAAGTAGCATGTTAATGACTCTTCCTAAAGTAATTCTCTAGAAATTAAAAAAAAATGTTTACACTGAAGTAAGGAATTTCAGAGACCCCGTGGGTTCAAGCTTAAGAGTAGGACTTTGAGAAAAACCCATTTCAGTAAAAACTGTATGCTCTCATCTCATCTATACCCCGGCCTATTTGCAGTCACCAAGCAAAGTGAAGAATGCTTAACTTCTAATGAGTATTTGGAAGATTTACTTCTAAGTGAAAGTTGAATTAATGAATATTCCCTGTTTGTTTTTTTCTCCTCAAACCTCAATTTGAGAGGAAGAACTCTTTTTGGTTTCTTTCTACTGGTCATCTACATGTTCTTGCCCCACATACTCTTGCTCTACCACTCTTGCTCTTCCATCCTCTGCTTGTTGACACACGTTGGCACATCATCCACTTCGGTTGTAGGAAAACTTACCCTACCACGGCCATCATCTGGAACCCTGGCTGGCATGTTATTGTTGTCCTTCTCGTTGTTGTCCGAAGCCATTAGACTGGTTCTGACCCCTAGTGACCCTAATCATTGCAGCCCGATGCAGAGTGACCCTATGTACAATGAAACGCAACAGTGCCTGCACCGCACCATCCTCACAATTGTTCCTCCACCTGAACTCACTGTTGCTGCCACGGGGTCAATTCACCTTTTTGAGGGACTATTATATTTTTTGATGCCCTTCCACTTCTCGAAGTACGATGTCTTTCTCGATGGACTAGGGTCTCCTGACAACATGTCCAAAGTATGTAAGACGAAGTCTCACCATCTGTGATAGTTAAGGCTTATTGAGCCAACCTGGCCAGTAAACACATGTGGGATTAATTGAAGGGCAGAGAGATAAATGGCTTAGTGAGCCTCGCCTTTCTGGTCTCTAGCTCTCTGATGGTCGGACCAATGTGCCTCAGCTGGCAAGGCTCACTTCCTGCGAGACATCCCCACAGAGAAGCTGCATGGACCTAGCCGGAGGCAGCCTTGGGTGCTGGAGAAGCCTCATGGTCAGACCCCTGCCAGTACTGAGATACTTACATGTTCACTGATTCAGCTTTCCTCCTACAGTCAGCATCATTGCATGTGTTTTGTGAGATGGAGGAGGACTTTGGAGATCAGTGTCTGACATATGGGCTAATGTCGGACTTATGGGCTTGAACTGGACTGGATTGGGATGCTTAATGTACAATTACCCTTTATATACAACTCTCTCTTATACATATGAGTTTCTGTGGATTTGTTTTCTTCTCTAGTCTACCCAGAGTAACACAACATCCTTACCTCTAAGGAGCACTCTGGTCTTACTTCTTCCAAAACAGATCAGTCCATGGGACCTTCAGGATGTAATATGGATGTAAAGATATATGCTATTTGAACCCTAATTTTACAGAGCAGTGCATCATGGGCATGTTTTTAATCTCATTATTTTTCTTATTCTTACTTTTAATAGGTTTGTGGTATGTGTATCTGAAGTAAATTCTATCAGCACTCTAAATCATCTCAGTCTCACCTGTTTGGTTTATTTGGCCATGCTTCTCCACACACTATGTTCCCCTGGGCACCACCCCACAGTCTGGACCCGTCTCCTCCTCTCAAAATTGCACACTGGATCCTACGTCCTCCTGCTCCAGAATACCCCATGACTGAGAAGGGAGAGCTGCACATGGGATCGAGTGCAAAGCTTGGGTGACATAAAATGAAGGAGAGCAGAGGACTGCATGGACTGTCCCCCCGCCCACCTCCATCCCCCACACAGACGAGTCTGAGCACAGTTATTTCTACTCTTATGGTCTCTGGACGATAACTCTGTGATCTCACCTAGGCAGTTGCATTTGATACCAACCAGCTGGCAGTTCCAAAGTACTTTCTTCCTTCTCTGACACACTAACCTTCTTCACTAATTTCTAGCTTGGAGATATTTTGTTTTGCATAGTTTCAATATTATGAACACCCGGACTTCATTTTGTTATTATCAGATGAAATTCACATTCACACACACACACACACACACGAAACTTCAAACCTTCATGGAAAAATTCCATTATCTTTTCATTCCATTTTTCAATGAAATTTTTGAGGGCCCCTTGCAGTTGTTGGGTGGTATTGCTAACTATGTCTCTAATTTATGTCCCACAATTATCCAGGTATTCCAAGTGTTGAACAAAGCTATATCTAATATAAAATAATTGAGGATTAAATTTCCAAGGTGTAGCTTTTTGTCCAAATTATGTACAGTTGTCAAAGTTCTGCTTTTCCGGAAGCAAAAGCATTGCAAACAACTCTCACTGTCCTTGTTTTGTTTTGATGTGCCATGTTTTGATTTTTTGTTTGTTGAGTTAGTTAGTTTATTGTGCCAACCTGGTTGATAAACACATGTGGGGCTAGTTGAAGGGTGGAGGGATAAATGGCTCAGTGAGCCTCGCCTTTCCAGTTCTCTGGTCTCTTGCTTTGTGATGGTCAGACCAAGGTGCAACTGCCTTAGCCAGTTCCCTGCTTCAGCTGGCAAGCCTCACTTCCTGCAAGACATCCCCAAGGAGAAGCCGCATGGACCTACCCCGATGCAGCCCTGGATGCTGGAGCAGCCGCATGGAGACCGCTGCTAGCGCTGAGATGCTTACACATTCACTGATTTGGCTTTCCGCCTGCAGTCGGCATCATAGTGTGTGTGTTTTTTGAGATGAAGGAGGACTTTGTGGACTGGTGTTGGACATATGGGTTAATGGGTTAATATTCGACTTGTGGGCTTGGGCAGCACTGGGTTGGGACGTTTTCTTGATGTGGACTTAACCTTTATATAAAACTCTTATACATGAGTTTTTGTGGATTTGTTTCTCGAAAGTACCCAGACCAATACAGTTGTTAAATATTTGTTTGTGGGTTATTTGTTGTTGCCAAACATGTTTTTAAGTACTATCATCCTTTATTCTAGGACTATGTTAGTTGACCTAAAATAAGGCGTTCTTGACTGGGAGGACATTTCTGGCAGTGTGGAAGTAGAACGTCACAAAGAAGTTCTGGAAATTAGGTCTCTCAATGCTTGCTTATGTGGAAAAAGGATCTCACTATAGCAGTTGCTGCTCTTGACCTTGGCATTCATGAACTGTAGTCCCAAAAGTGTTTTACCCTGTAATTTACTTTGCAACCAAAGCAATCTGTGGTTTTCCTTATTAATAAAGCCATTAGTTACAGTACAGCTACATCTTGAAGATATGAATTTTTAAGTTGTGAATTCTAAGTCCCGAAGATTGTGTGGGAGAATGGAGTAGATGGACTCCACCTATCTGGTCACTAGTTCATTCCGACAGTAATAACAAAGCTTTCTCTCCCAAGAGAACTTGAGCCAGACCACAAATGTGTCCCCAATGAAGTAAGACAAACTAATAAAAACAAGACTTCCTTGGCTTACATGACCTCCAGTATTTTCCTTCTTAGACTGGATGATTTCATTGATCTTGCAATCATGACTTTCCATAGATATTGGTAGAAACACACACATGCAAATCTAGCACAAATTTTGTTACTAGGTTTTGGTCAAAAGGATAGTGCTAAAGGGTGACCCAGAAGCTCTGGTGGTACTATGGTTTACACATTGGGTTGCTAACCACAAGGTCTATATTTCAAACCCACCAGTCACTCTGTGAGAGAAAGATAAGACTGTCTGCTCCCATAAAGATTCATAGTCTTAAAACATCCTGTATGAGCCAGAATTGACAATGGAAATGGTAGTGGGTTTAGTAAAGTGTGACTAGAAAATGGGAAAGTTAGTCTTCCAAGTCTACCTCAAAATAAAAACAATATGTTTCTTATCTAAATGTAACTTTTAACAAGACTTGCTATTCCACTGCCAACCAATTTGTCCCCATAAGCTCATCCTAAATAGCCAATTTGCTAACTCAGGAAACATATTTTGTGATTTTCTATCATGTTCACTTTTAAGTGTCTGTAAAGTACCAATTATATTGGGAAATAGCAGAGAGTACAATCTTGTCTCTGATTAAAGAATTTTGAAATCCCGTCAGAAAATTCAGAAGCAAAACACAGCTGAGGTTCCAATCTGATCAACCCAGAGATCGGAAATACATCTTTAATCAGGACACTTCCTCATTTAAATGGGGCATTCATTGTCTCCAGGATCCTCTCCCTTTATCTCCTTCTTTATCCCCTGTTTATACCTCAATTATGCCAAAGAGCCTCTAGGCATTTTTCCATACTTCTTACAAACCTTTTGGCAAATGTTAAACTGGTAGTTTCGATAGTCCCAAGTCTAGTTGCTTGATGAAGGAAACTGTTTGCACTGCATTGATGCAGGACTGATGGCAGGGAAAAAAACAGTAACAACCACGCTTGGGTAACCCAGCCAGTTAAGCCCTTGGCTACAAATCAAAACGTTGGCCATTTGGATACATCCAGAGAGGCCTTGGAAGAGTCAAACAATCTACTTTTAACAAGTCCCGGCTTCCGAAAACGCTGTCCACTCAGGGACACACAAAGTCAGCATGGGTTAGAATTGATGCAATCGCACTGGGTTTTATTATTTTTATAATGCTTCATCCATACTTGACAGTGTGCTCAGCAGTAAGGCGATTGTGATGAGGGCAATTATCTCCCCAAAAATATAGACTGAAGAAAAAAAATTCAGGGCAGTCCAACGAGAGAGAACCTCAAATGTAAATATATGGACACGTTAAATACTATGGCATTTGAAGATCTGTACATGGTTCCGCATGACTGGAGGATTGCTGATGCCTATACATCTGGAGTGAGCTTCACAAGAAGGCCAGAATGACTAGAGAAACAAATCCAGTGACACTCATATATGTATAGGAAAGAACTTTATTTTAAGAAATAATTAAATATCAGGAAAGAATCCTAGCCCAGTCCAACTCAAGTTCATAAGGCTAATACTAGTCAGGTCTCTCCTCGGACGCACGAAGCCACAAGCCATGGTGCAGAATGCAGGAAGATCACAGGTCAGTGGGTGCAGAGCATGGGGATTGAAGGTCAGTGGAAACATGGCGGGACTCCCGCAGTTCTCGGGATGGTCAGCAAGCAGGAAGGGAACTGCACAGCCAAGGGGAGGATCTCCCCCCAGAACTCTCCTGATGAGAATCCCACACCCCCTGGGAGCCACTATCAGACTGTGACCTGATTGACAATGTAGATAGCACTCCTACAATTTACACATCTTCAAGTTGATGTAAAATTACCCAGTGACCTCAACATCCATGAACTTGTTTGAGAGGATCCAGAGACACACCCACCATGCTTTCCTTGGGGCAGGAAGAGTGGTTATCTGTGGGGGACAGATTTTTGTTTGTGTCTTTTAATATTTTACTATATGTCACCTCAACTAAAAATAAAATTAAAATCACCAAAGTGCTTTAATAATCAATTTTTTAACACAAATACTCAAGAAGATGTTTCAATTGTATTATACCTGTAAAATCTGCTGCTGTCAATTTCAAAGAAATTGACATCTGTCTCATAGAAACCCTGTCCACCGCATACAACTGCCCCGACATGGTTTCCAAGTCTACAAACACTGAAAGAATCCAACGGTGACATCGTTCTTCCTCTGAGCAGCTGGTGGGTTAAAACAGTCGACCCACTGGTTAGCAATCTGGCATGAAGCCTCTATGCTGCCAAGTCTCCTTCTTATGAGGAAGGGATGAGTCAACCAGGGTGCAGTGCAGCAACCATGAAACACAGTATTCCTCTGGTTCTTTGAGGCGTTATCACCCTCCACTACTAGGACCCCAGTCCTGCCTTTCAGTTCTGGGTAGACTGGAGCATGTACATGTACAGATAAGAGTTCACAACACATGGAATCCAGATCAGATAAACCCCTCAGGAACAGATTTGAGAGTAGTGATACCAGGGGGGTAGGGAAAGTTGGGAGGAGGAGGGGAGGATGGGGGAGCTGATTGCAATGATTTATGCATAATCCCCCACCCCAAGGGAATGAACAGCAGAAACGTGGGTGAAGGGAGACAGCGGTCGCTGTAAGATATGAAAGCAATAATAATTTATAATCTATCAAGAGGTCATGAGGGTGGGAGGGGGGATGGAGGGAAAAAAGAAGAGCTGATACCAAGGGCTCAAATACAAAGTAAATGTTTAGAAAATAATGATGACAACATATGTACAAAATATGCGTGATAAAATTGATGTATGGAATGTTATCAGAGCTGTAAGAGCCCCCAATAAAATGATGTTTTTAATAAATAAATGAAAGTTTTAGAAATAGAGTGGTGCCATACGCCTGTTAACAAGACAATAGGTCAAGAAAGATAGGAATAACTCTGGATTATGGTTCAGCCATATTTAGTGTCCAATGATTTGTACAGATTTTCCTCCATTATTGAATGATAACCTTGGAATGGGAGTTGATAACCAACTTTCTTCTAGTTCTTTAATGCTCCCTCCCCCCAGCACTATCATGACCCCAATTCTACCTTACAAATCCAGCTTGACTAGAGGATGCACACTGGTACAGATAAGAGCTGGAAACATAGGGAATCCAGGATAGATAATCCCCTTGGGACCAATAATGAGAGTAATGATACCAGGAGGGTAAGGGAAAGGTGTGTGAGCAAGGGGGAACCAATCACAATAGTTTACATATAACCCCCTCCCAGGGGGATGGAAACAGAAAAATGGGTGAAGGGACACATCAGTCAGTATAAGACATAAAAAAATAAGAATAATTTATAAATTATCAAGGCTTCAGGAGGAAGGGAGGGAAAAATGAGGGGCTGATACCAAGGGCTCAAGTAGAAAGAAAATATTTTGAAAATGACGATGGCAACATATCTACAGATGTACTGGACACAATGGATGGGTGGATGGATTGTGATAATAGCTATATGAGCCACCAATAAAATGATAAAATTTAAAGTTAAAAAAAGTTGTAAGAGCCACCAATAAAATAATCTTAAAAATTTTTTTTGAATAAAAAGAAATTAAGGAATCATATAGTTAAAAGTAAGACAATCAAAATTGGTATTTTTCCAGAACATCTCTAGTTATATAATTTCACGTTTTAAATCTATTTAAACAATGATAATAACTAAAATGTTGTTAAGATTTTAACATTAGTAGGTACTAAATGCTACCTTGTTATGGTGGCTTAAAAATATAATATTAACTTAATTATCATTAGTTTGGAGAGTTCTTGTTGAGGTTAATCTGTCTTATTTCCCTGCCATTTAAAGAGTTATTGCCCTGAAGAAGTGTCCGTAAACTCTTGAAATTTAAAAAGTAACCTCATTAACAACATTGTAATTTCTAGGTAAGAAATTGTGAAATAAACTATTTTATTATAATAAAAAAAATTTTCACATTATAGTCAAGGTAGCTCTATCATAAACAAACATGGCCCTCTCCGATAGCAACAAGTGGCATGAAGCAGATAAAATAAGGTGATGTGGAAGTGACAGAATAGGAGTTGGTTAATCAGTTGCTAAGAAACTAATATGTGAATTGAGATTCAAATAAGAATTCAAGCGCATACAGACCTCCAGGAGGAAGAGGGAGGAAAGAACAGAGAGCAGAGAGAGCACGCGTGGCAGGTCCGGTGAGCTGGGGAAAGGGCGCATAAGGGAAGAGCATCCGTGATGGGAGACATTGGAGAGCTAGCCCAAGACCTCTGATGACATTCATGCTCACAAGACGATGCGCTCAGATTGCGCTCTCCAAACCATCACCCATCTGCCTGCTTTTCCTACTCTGGTGGCTTGCATAGTTTTGTGATGCTGGAAGCTATGCCACGAGTTTTCAAATACCATTGGCACACTCATGGTGGACAAGCTTCTAGACAGAAAAGCTTCTAGACTACGTCAGGCTATGTGTTAGTCTGGGTACGTTAGAGAAACAAATCCACAGAAACGCATGTATAAAAGAGAGTTTTATATAAAGGTTAAGTGCGCATCAAGAAAACATCCCAGCCGAGTGGTGTCTATGCCCACAAGTCCCACATTAACCCATATGTCCGACACCAATCCACAAAGTCCTCCTCCATCTCTAAAAACACACATTATGATGCTGACTGCAGGAGGAAAGCTGAGTCAGTGAATGTGTAAGCATCTCAGCGCTGGCAGGGGTCTCCACACGGCTGCTCCAGCACCCAGGGCTGCATGGGGAAGGGCCATGTGGCTTCTCCTTGGGGATGTCTTGCAGGAAGTGAGGCTTGCCAGCTGAAGCAGAGAACTGGCTAAAGCAGCTGCACCCTGGTCTGACCATCAGAAAGCAAGAGACCCGAGAACTAGAAAGGCGAGGCTCACCAAGCCATTTATCTCTCTGCCCTTCAATTAACCCCACATGTATTTTTCAGCCAGGTTGACACAATAAACATTAACTATCTCAGACTAAAAAGGAAGATCTAGCCATTTAACTTCCAAAATTAGTCTATGAAAACACTATGAGTCATAACAGAATATTATATGGCATAGTACAGGGAGATATAGATAGCATGAGCTGGGAGGAAAATACATGCACATGACTGATTGTGAAGATGCTGTAGGACCGTGCCACCTTTCCTTCTGCTGTGACTATGAATTGGGGCCGACACAAGAGCAACTAAAAAAGGAGGTGGACCGGGGCTTTAGAACTTTGGAAAACACTGATTCCTAGGTCTCTATTCTTAAGCCTTCTGACATGGTAGGTATGGAACTCATCCAGGACTCTGTAGTTGATACATCTGCATTGGTGTTTTTGATGCATAGCCAACTTAAAAAGCCCCGACCTATGGCATGCATATATGAAAATAAAGTTGAGACATTATTTAAAAAGCAAAGAACATGTCCTTAAAGCTGCACAGTGAATAGGCATTTTCAATGTAATTATTTTTCTCTCGATTATCCTTCCCAATGGTGAAGAGAATTGCCATCACGGAAAGCGAAAGCTGAGAAAACAGACTTAGCAGGGACTCGAGGATTCCCTTTGCTGTCTCTTGTGGTTGCTGACCCTTTCTGACTCTTAGTTCCAGCTGTCTCGCTCAGTATTAGTCAACACACTTCCTGGCTGTCACACACAATTTAACTGTACTAAATAATTTAGGTTTATATTTGCCTCTGACCTAGCATTCAAACTTAATACTGTTACGCTCCCCAGATTTTCTTTCATCTTCCTTTACCCAGCCCTTGATGACTTCTCTTCTAGCCCTGGTCTCCCTTGGTTACTAGAGTGGCTAATCACTTTCCTGCTCCTCTAATTAATTATGAAGCACAACCGTGGGATTTGTTCGAGGTGGCTGATCTGGGCCAGTGTGTCTCAGGTTCCCTCCTCTTCTGACCAGCTCAGCAGCACAGTGAAGAACTCACTTCCACCTACCCTACATTAGCCCTCCCGGTAGACCAGTGTGCTGGCTCAATGGAAAAGATTAAATCACAGCTATTAATCCAAATAAAGAATTTTTAAAGTGCCAGTTTTCTCCTCAGCTGAGTAGCAACCCTCAACTTCCCCTCAGGCGCTTCAGGGTGACATTACCATCCCTCTGTCGTCCCTCGCCCTAACCCACCAGCCTTGGTACGTATCTCTTATTCAAATGTCTGAACTGATTTTGTAATGCTTTTCTAACAAAAGGAGTTTCTCCCCCTTTCTGTAATGGGGTGATTGATAAGGTGTTTTTCTTGGGAATGGATATTTGGGGTGAGCAGTGTGCTACGCTGACCCATTGCAGCCCTAAGGATGGCCTCTCTGAGCCGGCTAATCCCTCTCCTTTCCCATGCCAGCCGAGAGTCTGCATGAGTTTGAAGGAGGCCTTTAATCTACTTGGACAAAACATGGAAGTCACTTTAAATGTTAGCTCTACCATTTACACTGACTTTGAAATAAAACTGGATTTGCCCTGAGCAAAGACATTCCAGTTTGCTTACTATACTGATGAAATTAGCAAAAGGTTATTGTTCCACTGAATGGAAACAATTGGTGCCCAGAGTACGGGGCAGAGTTCTAGATTACAAATAACTGCTGCCTTCTTCATTCATGTCCCAAGACCATGGAGATCTTCCTAAAACCAGAAATAGTGAACCTCTCTTCTCAACTCCCAGCACCACCAGTCAGCTCCAAGTGGATTCCAGGCCACGGAAATCCCACGTGTGCCCCAAGCACAGCTGCGTGCCAGAGGGCTCCCACTGGCTCATTTTGCAGAGGGAGATCACTAGAGCTTTCTTCCAAAGTGTATCTTTGGGCACAAACTTCCATCCTTCAGCCTAGTAGCCGAGTGCTACCTTTGACACAATTCAGGCACGCCTTTCAGTAGTTGGAAATTTGTAGGAGTGCTTTTGAGGATCACAACAGTTGGGGGAATTGGCCTTCAGTGGCTATGTTAAGAATACTCTTGCAATATGAAAAGTTGTTCCATGTGCTATGCCAATCTTAACAGTCCCATAGAAATATTAATATAAGTGCAAACAATCTACTTGTAATTATCTGAGTCTAGAGTTTAAGTCCATTTTATATTTGAGAAAAAATATTAGGCTAAACAATTGGCAGGATTGAGCTGTAATCTGGAATCTTCAAATCACTTTTCCTGGGCTTAGTGTCCTCCCCTGTTAAACACAGGAGTTAAGCTAGGCTCAGGAGCCCTGGTGGTGCAGTAGGCTAAGCACTGGGCTCGAACTAAAAGGTAGGTGGTTCAAACCCACCAATTGCTTCCTCAAAAGAAAAAGGAGGCTTCTGCTCTAGTAAAGATGACAGCCGTGGAACCTGCGGGACCAGATCTACTGTCTTCCGGAGCCCTCTGACTGGTAATTGCCTCGATGGCTGGGAGATACGCGAGGCTATCACCAAGATCCACTTCACTCCAATCCTTTATCGTTTTACGCATCTGTGCTTTGAAGGTTTCCCCAAATATTTTCTTAACTTCGAGTCAGAAAATTTTGATAACTTTTGTTCTCTGGAAAAGAACAGTTTCTCGTAATGAGGATCTAAAATATGAATTTACTTCCAATGTGTGTGCTTTTTTGTTTTTTGTGTGTGTTTGTTTTTTTAATGTCACTAAACAATAATCCAAGTAACTTTTATTGAAGCATACATTATGGTACAGGATACATTTCAATTGATTTCCCTCCATGATAACTAGGATTAATTTAGGTTATTATTCATCTATATTTTCCTTGTACAACATTTGTCCATGCAAATTTATACTTCTTTAACATTAAAATAATAAAAAGTATCTCAATAAATTCATATATTATATATGACCATGGTTAATATTTTCTTGCTTATAAAATAGTGCTCTTAATAAATAATACCTTCCTCGCCAGGTTGAGAGTTAGAGGTGATGCATGTAAAGTAGGTCTGTGTTGGGTACACAATAGATGCTCAATAAATAGACTTGTTATTGTTTGAACATTTGATGTAAGAGAGCCATGTCACAAATAGACTTTCATGTTAGTAGTGCTTGGTGGGTGGTAGGAGCTCCTCTGGCACAGTAGTTGCATGTTGGGTTACTAGCTGTGAGGTCTGCAGTTGGAAACCACCAGCTGTTCCCAGGGAGAAAGACAGGGTTTTCTGTTCCCATAAAGAGGTACTGTCTCAGAAACCCACAGGGACAGTTAGATTAAAATAATAAAATGTATCTCAATAAATTAATATATTATGTATGACCATGGTTAATATTGTATATATTGGGTTAAAGAAAACAGATCATTTTGATTAATTTCAAGTATTCCTTTTTGTGTTTTGAAGATGGCTACTAAAGATGTTGAGTTACCTTCTGATCATTTAGAGTTAGAGGAAATTCTACAAGTGAAAGATTCTGATTTGCAATATTGGTGGTACCTCATAATGATTGTGCTGCTTGGACTCTTCACACGGGTAATGTTAATGGAGAAGTGAAGCTGCAGGCATCTACTACAGGGTGGTTTTTAGACCACTGCTATAAAGTAAATGCTGCAATAAAATCAGTCACAGGCATTTTTGTTTGTTTGTGTCCTGGTGCATGCAAGAGTTATGTTTATGCATGTTATAGTTTACCAAGTGTTCAATAGAATTATGAAAAAGTTTTACATATTGCAAGAATGATCAAATTGTGAGAAAACACAAAGTAGTGCCTACTATTGGTAAAATGGCACTAAGCCAAGTACTAACACAGGTGACCACATTTGTTAACCTTTCATTTGTTAAAAGCAAACCTAGTATCTGTAACATGCAATCAATTGAAGCACGATAAACAAGATAAATTTAAAAATAAAATAAAAATATTGAATTAAGACTATGTGGCTGATATTTATCTCTATTTGACCATGGAAATGTGGCATAGCCTGGGTCCTTGGACAACTACTTCCCGGAGTAGCCATTCAGGCCATCAGAAGCTATGATAGAAAGAGCCCAGGTATGTGTGGGGAGGAGAGAAGAAACAGATGTCCCTTCTGTCATGCTGGTCATTCAGATCATCTCATTCACTATTCATTATTAACCTTTGTACCTGTCTGCCTCACATACTACCAAACACAGGAAAGCAGTGGGCAACATCTGGAACAGAAGCTGTATTTGGATACATGTGTAAAGAGAAGCCAAAATAGTTCATGTGTTACCTAAATATGATAGTGTTTATATTCATTAACAAGTAAAGAAAATGGGAAGCTCAGTGCTTCACCAAAACCCAAATAAGTAGTATGAGCACATCAAGGATGGAAAACATTTGGGATATTTTCATTGAAAACCTAACCAAAGGCAGGGCAATAAAGCCTGTGACTTCTCGAGATCAGTCCCCCTCCCATGATCGGACCCCTCTATGATTCTGTCAACAGCAGTAAATGAACAAAAAGAAAACCTACCTTCAAGGAGGTTGGTAACAGAGACCAGTAATAACTTAGTTAATACTAACGCAATAACTGACCAAAATACCAGTAAGAGTCCTATTAATAGGAGGGTATATTACTTATGATGCAATCTTATGTTAAAATTTACACATGTTTAAGAGCCTTAGTTCTAGATGTCCAAGATGGGTTACTGTTTGCAACACCCATTGCCATCAAGTCTGACCCCGAGCCACCCATTCTAGGCCAGACGAGAACTGCTGCTCGCGCTAATCTGACTGTAGAGCTCATTAGATTATGGACAACTTCCTCTTACCCTGACAAAGCAGATGGTGGGTTTGAAACACCAAACTTACCATTAGCAGCCCAACACATAGTCGACCATGTCACAAGGGCTCTTTATTGTCTACAATAGTTTACCCCAATCTCAATTCATAACCCTTAGAAGAGCTCAAAATGCTTAATAATGCAAACCCTAGACACAGCAGAAGGAACAAAGAAGAACAGCCTGTAATTATTTCTTGGATGACAGTGGAAAGCAACCGTTCATACAACTTGGCTCAGGTCTCCAAACTCATTACTAGGCACGTGCCCAAGAGGACCATTGGGGAGTCTTAAGCTGAGCCAGTTAAGTTGCAAAGGAGCTGCAAAGTTCTTGCTGCATTATTTTTCTGAAAGAAACTAAGCAAAACACAGTGTTATTTTAGAGACTGTTTAGTCTCCAACTGAAATATGTTTGAATATAATAAAATGTTCTGAAGCCCATTGGAATTGATCTCATTTCTCTCTATTCCTTAATTTACAGTACTTAACTCCTTTACCTACCACATAATGAGGCATGTACACCCCTAGCAGACTGTAAACTATGTGATGCCAAGAGATATAGCTTCTTCGTTGTTGTATGTCCCCAACCCCCACCTGGCACATAGTGGGCATGCAGTAAAGTCATGCCACTTTGGATTGAGTTTCTCTTGACTACTCTAAGTAGCTATGGCAAAGAGGAGTCATGAACAAAAGGCCACAGGGGACCCTAAGCTTCTGTGAAAGGTTACAGAAACAATTAGAAATTAGTAACAATGGTGGTTGAACAATGGAATTGTGCATGTGAAGAACGTTGAAATGGCAAATATATTGACCCCATTAAAAACAGAAAGAAAAAGGGTTTTGAAGTAAAATATTAGGCTAAACAATTGGCAGGATTGAGCTGTAATCTGGAATCCTCAAATCACTTTTCCTGGGCTTAGTGTCCTCCCCTGTTAAACACAGAAGTTAAGCTAGGCTCAGGAGCCCTGGTGGTGCAGTAGGCTAAGCACTGGGCTCGAACTAAAAGGTAGATGGTTCAAACCCACCAATTGCTTCCTCAAAAGAAAAAGGAGGCTTCTGCTCTAGTAAAGATGACAGCCGTGGAACCTGCGGGACCAGATCTACTCTGTCTTCTGGAGCCCTCTGACTGGTAATTGCCTCCATGGCTAGGAGATACGCTAGGCTACCTCCAAGATCCACTTCACTCCCAATCCTTCATTGTTTTACGCATCTGTGCTTTGGAGGTTTCCCCAAATATTTTCATAACTTCGAGTCAGAAAATTTTGATAACTTTTATTCTCTGGAAAAGAACAGTTTCTCGTAATGAGGATCTAAAATATGAATTTACTTCCACTGTGTGTGCTTTTTTGTTTTTTGTGTGTGTTTGTTTTTTTTAATGTCACTAAACAATAATCCAAGTAACTTTTATTGAAGCATACATTATGGTACAGGATACATTTCAATTGATTTCCCTCCATGATAACTAGGATTAATTTAGGTTATTATTCATCTATATTTTCCTTGTACAACATTTGTCCATGCAAATTTATACTTCTTTAACATTAAAATTCTTAAATTTGCTGCTTTAAATTCAGCTCTCAAGTCAACAAATGTCATCAGATGTACTAAGATATTGTTCAAGAACAAAATGCACCTTGAGTATTGGTCCTGAAAACAGAGCTCATCACAGAAACATTAGATGATGTGCTACATACAGAATCAAATTAAACATACGGACTGGGTATTTTTCAGGGATGTTTTCAATCAACAATATGATTAAAGAAAAGACAAAATGGTGGTTCAACCTTTTGATTTCAAAACAAGTATACTTATATTTAGAAACACTAAAAATTGTTTCATTTATTAATACAGAATGGTAAGACATCACTGAATCAGTACAGGATATATGTACATCCTGAATTCTGGAGCTATATATATATGGAGAGAGAGAAAACAAGTACAAAATGTAGTCTATTTTACTGTTCTCCTAGATACATATATCCCACAGTCTGTAAATATAGCTAAAACAAGATGCCAATTCTTGAAAGCTTATATTTATAATCATTTCCCATCAAGTGATGATCTTGGAATTTTGTAAGTTATATTTTTAAAATAGCCTTCTGCCACACTCGGTATGTTTGAATAACCTGGACTGTTCTCATTCTGGGTAGTCATTCACTTGGTCTTCTCCAGTGATGGTGATGGGAACAACACAGTAAGGAATAGGTGAAGTCCAAACACTGTCGCACCTCTCACGATATCACAGGACTTCAAGTTCACATTTGAAAAAGATGTTGATTTTGCTTTGAATAAAATTTTAAAATGTGTTTTTTAATGAGAATGAGTGGAAATGGCTACTGAAATCAACATTAAGGTGAAGGAGCTAAAATTTCGTGGACTTACTGAATCCAGTATGATCATTATGCTGAATCTCCTCCCCAATAAGTTTAGTGCATTTCCATTATTATTTAGGATGTTAGTGAGGGTGTGGTGCTGACAAGAAGATCATCTCATTTACTAGAATAAAGAATGCTATAAAGTTTCCGTAGTGTTCAGTCAGTGTACCCCAATCCCAACCTGTAAAACTCTACAGGTCTTCCCTGCTAATCAACATGAGAGAAGTTTGGTTTTCTGTCAAATTTTTCCAAAAACCAGTTTGGGATAGGTAGATTTTGAGTCAATGGGGCTGGCCAAGGTTCTTGGTAGTTGGGCAGTAATCCTCCATGATGCGATCTAATACAATGTAATCAACTTCATGCTGGGAACTAACATTATGTAAGTAACTCTGAGCAGCCAGCAGTTGTAGTGGACTGCAACCCTTTGATTGTCACAGCCTTGACACAAGAAAGACTTCCAGGAATGTGGCTTGTTCCTTTTTAAGGAGACTGCGTGAAAGCTTATAACTTCTACTGTATCCTGCCATATTGTCTGCCGATCACAAGAACCATCGTTGGACTGTTAACCATGGAGTCATTCGACTCTACATCCACCAAATTGTAGTCTGCCTGCTCTGTCTTCCTTCTTCCTAGTTCATCAACCCCCATAGCTACATGAGTCAGAAGAAGCCTCCAGCATACGCTTCTGGCTTTTTCCTCTAAAGTATCCAGCCTAACACAGAGTCCCTGTCAATAGAGAGGAGATCAGATTCACTTGAACATAAAAGAAAACTGAGCTCATGGGCTTACTCTGCACTAGGGGTATAATTTTAATATAAACCAACAGTGCAGCAATGTACTGCTCTATGTGAAGGGACCTAGGTAGTGGTGATGGGGGACTGCCATAGAGAGGAGAAAACTCAATTTAAGGACTACCAATACTACATAATGTTGAAATGGTGGTGGTGGTGGGTGCGGAGTCAGATCTGATTTATAGCAACCCTATATACAACAGAAAGCAACAGCACTCAGTCCTCTTCCATCCTTATGATTCTTTTGTTTGAGCCATTGTTGCAGCCGCTGTGTCAATCCATCTTGTCGAGGGCCTTGCTCCTTTTCATTCCCCTCTACTATACTAAGCACCATGTCCTTCCCCAAGGACCGGTCTCTCCTGATAACACGTCCAAAGTATGTGAGACAAAGTCTCATCATTCTTGCCTCTAAGGCACATCCTGGCTGTACTTCTTCCAAGACAGATTAGTTTGTCCCTTTGGCAGCCCATGGTACTTTCAATATTCTTTGCCAGCACCGTAATTCAAATGCATGTTTTTCTTTGATCTTCCTTATTCAATGTTCAAATTTAACACGAAAAAGAAGTGATTGAAAATACCATGGCTTCGGCCAGGCACACTTTGTTACTCAAACTAACATCTTTGATTTTCAACACTTTAAAGAGATGTGCAACAGATGTCCCTTATGCAATACGTCAGTTGATCTCTTGACTGCTGCTTCCAAGAGAATTGATTATTGATTACATTGATTCGCCATTTACCTATTGATCCAGTTGTGAGGATTTTAGTTTTATTTACATTGAATTGCAATCCTTATTGATGGCTGCAATCCTTAATCTTCATAAGCAAATAATTCAAGTCGTCCTCCCTTTCAGCAAGCAAGGTGTGTTGTCTGCATATTTTAGCTTGTTAATAAGCTGCAGCTACATTCTTCATATAATCCAGGTTCTCTGATTGGTTGCTCAGCATACAGATTGGAAAAGTAGAGAGAGAGACTACACCCTGACACACGTCTTTCCTAATTTTAAACCATGCAGTATTCCTTTCTTGAAATGGTTGCACAACTGCTTCTTGATCCATGAACAAGTCCTGCTTGAGCACAATAAAATTTCTGAAATTCCCATTCCTCTCCAGGCTACCCATAGTTTGCTATGATCCAAACAGTAGAATGCTTTGTAGATGTTAAAAATAGCAATGGATAGCCACATGGATAACTGACGTCATTTTCTCAAGAGGACTTGACTCAGGGAGAGTCAAGTTTAATTTAATTGCTATTATAAAAAAAACGTGTTTGAAGTAAATATGAACCAGTTTCATTAACATTCTTGGAGATTATATTCTAGAACCTGGAATTAACTGGATGTAATTCTGGCAGCAATAGAATTGTCCTGGATGGACTGGCTAAGACCAACACCAAATGAAGTTGAAAACCTTGTCATTGGGGTGATAACTTAAGAAGTATTACATTGTATATAAACTAGATTGATTTTTTTTTAAGTTTCATAGAGTGAAAGTCTTTTTACTACATACACTTCAATTTCACGAGTGACACTGAATACATAAATCCAAAAGAGGGCATTTATTGAAGATATCTAACTCCTTGAACAATAATACTTCCAATTCAAGATGACTACATGAGGATTACAACTAAGGCTTTCTGCAGTGACAAAGAAGTGGTTACAGAAATCATGATGTCCAGTGTTAATATCCAGAAAGGAGCCTCATCTTCTTCCCAATTTCAACAGTCAGACTTTATAGTACTCCATATGGGAAAATTGTATTAAGAAGCCATGGAATCTCTGGTGCAGGTATTCGTGGTGAAAAGGCTTCATGTAATTCTTACTATAATAAAAGAACCTTTCAATTGAGTCAAACTGAGTATAATCAACAGAGAGTTTCCATTGCTTTCAGCAGCAGGGTGGTATCAGACGTTTTCAACATGCAGGTACAGACGCTACTCTCCCTGAGTGCGTAAGTTTTATCACACTTATGATTAAACATTTCACGGCCTTCAAAACTATATTTCAATTGGGTTCTGGGATGGTTGCAAAGCTTTCCAGATCCCTGCTATGTGCCAGGCTGTTGTGCGAAGAACCAGACCTCCCTCCCTTAAAAAAAGCAAACTTCAGTTTCTATCACTGTGAGACTAGGGAAAGCCAACAACAGAAAATTAAATGAAGTAAACCATTTATCCTCCCACTGCTGCTGTATTTTATTCCTGCTGTGCTGAGCTAAAGCTCAATGTCTCTTTTTTCCTTTAGTCTTATATTAACTTAAAAACGGATCCATAAAATGTGTCCTAGTTTGTGTGTGCATGTGCGTGTGTGAAAGTTAAATATAAGTATGTTGGGAGAAGCAGATATAGTTCTATCTCTTGTAGCCGCTGTTTCCTCTTACAGTGCCTAGAACGAGTGGAGCTGAGGTCAAACATCATATTGTGTCGGCCTTGCCTCTAACGCTTTCATTAGTCTTGTAAAACCACTTCCAGGAAATATCAAATTCTGTCTACTTTATTTAAAATCTCCTCCTTTTCTTTTGGCTACACCGACTGTCCAGACTCTCTAGAATATAGAATCATGCCTGGCAGATGTGATTGTTGTTGACAGAATGGTGCCTGACAGATGTTGTTGTTGGATCTGAGCAACCATATGTACAACAGACAGAAGCATTGCTACCTGCACCATCCTCAACACTGTTACAAGGTGTGCGTCTAATGATGCAGCCAGAACGCTCTGTGTCAATTCGTCTTACTGAAGATCACCTTTTTCCATGACTCTATACCAGTGGTCCACACCCTTCCTCATGCCGCAACACTTTAATACAGTTCCTCATGTTGTGGTGACCCTCAACCATAACATTATTTTTGTTGCTACTTCATAACTGTCATTTTGCTACTGTTATGAATCGGGCGACCCCCATGAAAGGGTCGTTCGACCTCCAAAGGGGTCGCAACCCACAGGTTGAGAACCGCTGCTCTATAGCAAGCATGATGCTTTCATAATGTCCAAAGCTCCTAAGTAGCCTGCTGGTGGTGTTTCCCCCAAGATAGACTTAGTCATTCTTCTGGCAATTCATGGTACTTTCAGTATTCTTTGACAACAGTCTAATTCAAATGCATCAATTCTTCTTTAGCCTTCCTTATCGATTTTCCAGCTTTAATGTATATATTATATATGTTATGTCTGCAGCCATAGAAAATATCATGGCTAGTGTTAGGCATACCTTAGTTTCCAAAGTGATGTCTTTGCTTTAAAACACTTTAAAGAGATATTTTGAAACAGATTTTCCCAGCACAATACACAAAAAGATTAACTTCTTAGAAGGACTTGACTCATGGTGAGTCAAGTTTAACTTAACTGTGGTTGGAAAAATAAATCTGTATGAAGTGGAAATTAACCAATTTCATGAATGTTCATAGAGGCTGTCTTCTAGTACCTGGAATGAACTGGATGTAATTCAGGCAGCAACAGAATAGTCCTGGATGGACTAGCTAAGGCCAACACCACATGAGGACGCCACCTGGTCTGTGGGGAGTTTGGGGTGACTGGCTGAAGCAGTATGACATTGCACCCACATCAGGGTGTTGGCTGTGACTCCGAGTAAAATGAAGTCCTTGACAACATCAGTATTGTATATTTCGTGATGTCAGCTACTGGGCCAGTGGGGAGGGGTTTTGTTTTACATTGAGATGTAAGGCTCTAGTCTTTGATCTTTATCAGGAAATGCTCCCCTTTCACTTTGTCACTCACAGCACATTGCAGGTTTTAATGAGTCTTCCACCAATCCATTTTTCCCCCACTTCACTTTTACTTTTCCTCCTTTTTTATCCACTCAAAACAATATTTAGATCTGCTGGGTAAAGAATCTGGAATAACATTGTTTTTAATTTATTTTACATGGAGCAATTTTTTCCTGTTAGATCCTCCATTTTTGGTCCCCCATTCCCATCTCTCCCCCTCCTTGTGCCCACGCTTGTCACTGGCCTCCTCATAGTCATCAAAGCCTTGCCTATTAGTGTATAAACCACATTTCTTCTTTGTTTTTCTTCATAACAATGGTGATATTAAATATTTATCTTAGTAAGATTGACTGAGTTTGCTAAGCATAATGTTCTCTGGTTTTCTCGCTGCTTTGCAGTGTTTAAGAGAACTATCATTGCTTTTTACTGATGCATAAAATTTCACAGTATCAATGTACCAGAGCTCGTATATCCATCTCTCTGTAGTTGGGATTTGGTTGTTTCTGTGCTTGCTGTCGTAGGAATTGCTGCAATAAGCCTAGGTGGGCATGTGTCTGATGGTGCTACAGCCTTGAGGTCTATGGGGTATATACCCAGCAGAGAGATTGCTGGATCATAGGGTTCTTGGATTTCCATTTGTTCACAGAAGTGCAATGCTGCACAATCCATAATGATTGTACAATGTATAGTCTCACCAGCAATGTAAAAGCATTCCTATCTCTCTACATCCTCTCCAGTATTTATATTCTCTTTTATGGAATTTTGCCCAAAAGGCCAGTGTGAGGCGGTAACTCACCATTGTTGTACTTTGTATTTCTGTTATTGCTAATGATGGTGAACATTTCGTCATATGGTTGTTGGCCGCTGGTAAGTCGTCCTTCGTGTATTGTCTATTCATGTCTTGTGCCCTATTTTTTATTGAATCATTTGTATTATTCTTGTTAAGAAGTTGTGGTTTTCTGTAGATTCAAAGATTAGTCCTTTATCTGACATGTTGTTAGTGAATTTTCTTCCCAATCTTCTATGTATACTTAATTCTTCTGATGAATCTTCTGCTGTGTATACATGTTGCAGTTTTGTAGGTTGACAATCTTTATTTTGTCTTCTATAGTGTAAATATTTTTCATTATGTTGAATAATGTGTTTATGCCTTTGTGTTAGGGTTCTTAAGTTCATCCCTATTTTTTCATTGATGGACTTAATTGTGTGGTTTATATTTAGGTCTTTGATTCATACTGGACTTATTTTTTTACATGGTGTGAAATATGACTCTTGTTTCATTCTTTTTTTTCTCAACAGTTTTATTGACATATAATTCATTATCATAAAATGCATTTGTTTAATCACATCAAGAAAAGTTGTGCAATATCATCACAATCAGTTTTAGAACATTCTTTTCATTGTTTTTTTTAATTTAAATCATTTTATTGGGGCTCGTACAACTTTTACCACAATCCATATATGTACCCATTGTGTCAAGGACATTTGTACATTTGTTGCCCTCATCATTCTCAAAACATTTGCTTTCCACTTGAGGTATCAGCTCCTCATTTTTCCCCTTCCTCCCCCTTCCCCCCTCCCTTATGAACCCTTGATAATTCATAAATTATTATTATTTTATCATATCTTACGCTGCCCGACATCTCCCTTCATCTACCTTTCTGTTGTCAATCCCCCAGGGAGGAGGTTATATGTAGATCCTTGTAATCGGTTCCCCCTTTCTACCCCACCTTCCCCTCCACCCTCCCGGTATTGCCACTCTCACCACTGGTCCTGAGGGGTTCATCTGTCCTGTATTCCCTGTGTTTCCAGTTCCTATCTGTACCAGTGTATATCCTTTGGTCTAGCCAGATTTGTAAGGTAGAATTGGGATCATGATAGTGGGGGGGGGGGGGCGAGCATTAAAGAACTAGAGGAAACTTGTGTATTTCATCGATGCTACACTGCACCCTGACTTCCTCATCTCCTCCCCATGATACCTTGGCAAAGGGATGTCCACTTGCCTACAGATGGGCCTTGTATCCCCACCCTGCACTCATATCATTCACAGTGATATGATTTATTGTTTTTTGGTGCTTGATACCTGATCCCTTTGAAACCTCATGATCACACAGGCTGGTGTGCTTCTTCCACATGGGTTTCGTTGCTTCTGAGCTAGATGGCCGCTTGTTTACCTTATAGCTTTTAAGACCCCAGACACTGTATCTCTCCATAGCTGGGCACCATCAACCTTCTTCACCACACTTGCTTATGCACACATTTGTCTTCAGGGATCGTATTGAGAAGGTGAGTATCATGGAATGTCAGTTTAAAGTGTTCTTGTATTGAGGGAGTACTTGAGTGGAGACCCAATGTCCATCTGCTACCTTAATACTAAGCCTAGAAATATATGCATATAGATCTATTTCCCCATCCTCATAATAAATATGTTTACATATGTACATGCCTGTAATTTAGACCTCTATAAATGTCCTTTGCCTCCTAGTTCTTTCCTCTATCCTCTATTTCCTTTTACTTTCCTCTTGTCCCACTATCATGCTCAGTGTTCATTTGGGTTTCAATAATTTCTCAGTTACATTGCCCTTGATCACTCCCTACCAGGCCTCCCACACCCTCCTTGCCACTGGTTTTGGATCACTTGTTGTTCCCTTGTCCCTGGGTTTGTTAACATGACTTACTTTCCCCCACTTCCCCCTCTCCCATGTCCCCCTGGAAACAACAGTCCCATTGTTTTCTTCTCCACACTGTTTATCCAGCCTATCTTTTCTAGATGGACCTGCAGAGATAATAATATGCACATAAAAACAAGACAGTGCCAAACAAAGCGACACAGAAAAACAAAACAATGACAGCAGCAACAACAACAAAAAAGCCAATGACACACAAAATCAAACACAAAACCAAAAAAAAAAAAAAGAAAATCCTGTAAATAGTTCAAGGTCTGTTTGTTGACCTTTAGGAGTGTTTTCTCATTGGGTCTGATGGGGTACCATGGCCTGGTCCCAAAATCTATTTTTGGTATTCCCTCAGGACTTCCTTGTTCTGCTCCCCTTGCTATTCTGTTGCATGCCCTTAGTGTTTTGCCTCGGTGTGGTGGGGTCAGCTTGGGCACAAATCCCACACTGTCTCAAGTGTTGTCCCATGTAGAGCTATGGGTCTGTGAAGGATGTCATGTCTTGTAGGGTAGCCAGCCATACAGTCCTCTCTGTGCATTGGCTGCTCTAAGCAGGGCTATTGTCCTCAGGGCTTTGGGCCAGGGTGTGCTACACTCCCTTCCACCCCTTTCATTTGCTTCCACTTCTGTCTGGGTATGGTAGGTCCTTTCCCCCCACCAGAAGGTCTATTGTCATTCTCTGTAGCACACCCTTCCATGGTGGGGGTCAGACTGGTTCTAGTTGGGGTCAGCCCTTGTTTCATTCTTTTGCAGGTGAAGATCCAGTTATCCAGCACCAATTGTTGAAATGCTGTCTCTTTTCCATTTATTGTATTTTAGTTCTATATCAAAGAATAAATGTCTATAGTTCCTTGGTTGCATTTCTGGGTTTTCATTTCTACTCTATTGTTCTACATATCTGTCCTTGTACCAGTAACTCACTGTTTTGATTACCATGGCTACATCAGAGACACCGTGTGGGAATTGTGCCTGATCTGATCCTGCCACACTGAGGCAAAACATTAAGGGGGTGCAACAGAACAGCAAGGGAATGGAGCAGCGAGATCCCCAGGGAATGATAAAGATGGACTTTGGGGCCAGGGCAGAGTGCCCCAACACTGGACTGGAAAATACTCCTAAAGGCCAACAAACAGTCCTTGAACTAACTACAAGCTTTTCTTTCTTGTTGTGTTTTCTTTTGTTTTTTTGTCATTGATTTATTGTTGTTGTTTTGTTGTATATTGTTGCTTGGTTTTGCTCTGTCTTGTTTTTGTGCATGTGAACAATCTGGAGGAGAAAACAACAGAACCAACAGTTCTGGGGGGACATGGGAGAGGGGGAGGGGGAGGGAAAGGTAGTGGTGGTTCTCAGGGACAAGTGGTTCCCAGGGACAAGGGAATGACAAATGATCCAAATCAGTGGTGAGGAGGGTGTAGGAGGCCTGGTAGGGCGTGATCAAGGGTAATGTAACCAAGGGGAATTATTGAAACCCAAATGAAGACTAAGCATAATAATGGGTCAAGAGGAAAGTCAAAAGAAATAGAGGAAAGAGCTATGAGGCAAAGGGCACATATAGAGGTCTAAATAAAGACATGTACATATGCAAACATATTTATATATGATGATGGGGAAATAGACTTATGTGCATATATTTATAGGTTTAGTATTAAGGTAGCAGAAGGATATTGAGCCTCCACTCAAGTACTCCCTCAATGCAAGAATACTTTCTTCTATTAAATTGGCATTCTATGATGCTCACCTTCCTGACATAACCGCTGAAGACAAAGTGGGTGCATAAGTAAATGTGGTGAAGAAAGTTGATGGTGCCCGGCTTAAAGGCTTGAAGATAAACAAGCGGCCATCTAGCTCCGAAGCAACAAAGCCCACATGGAAGAAACACACCAGCCTGTGTCATCACGAGGTGCCAAAGGGATGTTATCAGGCATCAAAGAACAAAAAAATCATATCATTGTGTGCTCACCTCCATGATACGATTGCTGAAGACAAAAGGGTGCATAAGCAAATGTGACAATGAAAGCTGATAGTGCCCGGCTATCAAAAGATATAGC
>NW_022111300.1:1126109-1138983 GCF_000313985.2 Echinops telfairi | reverse complement strand
AAAAATGAGGAGCTAATGCCAGGGACTTAGGTGGAGAGCAAATGTTTTGAGAATGAATGTACAAATATGCTTTGCACAATTGATGTTTGTATGGATTGTGATAAGAGTTGTCTGAGCCCCTAATAAAATGATTTTTTAAAAAAGATCTGAGAGGGAAAGGACTCAGACTTTTTTTTTACATTTTAATAGTGTTTTATGTACCCTAGCTTTCTTTCCTTTCCATATAAAGCTCGTAGTAAGTTTTTCAATTTCTTTGAAAATTTTTGTTGGAAGTTGGATTTGAATTGCATTGAAATGTAAAAGTAGTTTTGCTGATATTGGCATTTTCACAATACTTTATCTGCCTATCCAGGAACATTGTAACTTCTTCCATTTGTGGAAGTTCCTTTCAGTTTCTTGAAAGACAATTTTGTAATTTTATTTGTAAAAGTTCTTTGTTTCTCTGGTAAGATTTATTCCTAAATATTTAATCTTTTGGGTAGTTACCAATGGCATAGTTCTTTTGATATATTTTTTCAGTATGCTCATCCTTAATATACAAGATTCTGACTGATTTCTGTATGTTGATTTTATAACCTGCTGTGCTGCCAAATTTTTCAATTAGTTAAGCAATTGTTTATTTGAATCTTTGGAGTTTTCTATTTATAAGATTGTCATCTGCAAAAAAAGAGATTTTTATTTATTCTATGCCTCTGTGGATACCTTTAATTTCTTTTGGATATCTTATGGCTCTAGCTAAAACTTCCAGGACTCTATTAAATAAAAGGGGTGATACAGAACAACCTGGACCATTTCCCATTTGAAGAGTAAATTATTTAAATTTCTCTCCATTCAGTGAGGTTCAGGCTATTGGTTTAAGCATATATGACTTTTATTATGTTGAGAAATATCCTTTCTATACCTATTTTGTTGAGTATTTTTATTAGGAATGGATGTTAAATTTTATAAAATGCCTTTTCTGCATCTCTTGATACAAATCATATGGCTCTCCTTTATTTTGTTTATGGGAATAATTACATTGGTTTTCTAATACTAAACCATTCTTGCATATTTTATATGAATCCCACTTTACCATGATGTATTTTTTTGATGCTTAGTTGAATTCTGCTGGTTAAGATTTTATTGAAGATATTGACATCTATACTCATTAGAGATATTGATCTCTAAGTTTCAATTCTGGTGATGTCTTTGCCTTGTTGAGGAATCAAATGTATAGCTGCTTCATAAAACAAATTTAGTACTATATTGTCAATTTGTATATTGTAGAATAATTTATATAATATTAAGTCTTCTCCAAATGTTGACAGAATTCCCCACTAAAATTATCTGGACCCAGACTTTTTAATTTTGTGAGTTTTGTTTTGTTTTGTTTTTTAAATGACTAGATATTTCTTCTTATGTTATAGGACTGTTGAGATTTTCTACATATCCTGTGGAATTTTGGCAAATAATGCATTCTAGAAATTTATCCATTTCTTCTAGATTTTCAAATTTTCTAGAATACAATTTTTCAGAATAAGGTGTGATTATATTTTTTATCTCATTTGGTTCTATTGTAATATCATCCCTTGCATTTCCTATTCATAGAATTTGTTTTTCCCATTCCTTTCCTTTGTTAGATTTGCCAGTGGTTTATCAGTTTTGTTAATCTTGTCAAAGAACTAACTTCTTGTCTTTTTATTTTTTTTATAATTTATTTTGTTTTGTTTTCCGATTCATTTATTTCTGCCCCAATCTTTATTATTTCTTTTCTTCAAGTATCTGATGGTTTGTTTTCCTGAATTTTTCCAATTATTGTAGTTGATGTGTTAAGGTATTTGTTTTAACTTTTTCTGCCTATTGATATATGGAGACACTGCTATAAACTGCTTTCTGAATGTTGCTTTTGCCCTATCCCAAATATTTTAATATGTTGTATTTTCGCTCTCCTTTGTTTCGAGGAATGTTTTGATTGTGTTCTTTGCTTCTTCAGTCACCTGATGGTTCTTGAGTAAAGTGTTATTAAATGTCCATTTATTTGCTTTTTGAAATAGATCAGGTTATGGATGATTTCTAGTTTTACAGCATTATAACCTGAAAATATGGCTTGTATTATCTTAATGCTTCTAAATTATTGATGCTTGCTTTATGGCCTAAACTATGGTCTATTCTAGAATAGCTTCCATGGGCTCAACAGAAGAAAGTGAAATGAACTTTTGATGGGCGAAGTCTTCTAGATGTATCTATGCGATCAATTTGATTGTGTTTTTTAAAATATTTTTGTATCTTTGTTGATTTTCTTTCTCATTGATTGATCGTTAGCTGAAAATGATGTATTAAAGTATCCTAGAATTATCATGTTATGATCTATGTGTCTCCTCATTGCCATAGGAATTTGATTAATCTGTGTGGATGGTCTTTTATTTGGTGTACATATATGAATTATGGTTATGGTTTCTTATTCAATTAAAGTCTTCAGAATTATGTAGTAGCTTTCTTTGTTTCTAATTGAGTCATTAACTTGGATGTCTATTTTGTCTAAGATCAATATTGTTACTCCAGCTTTCTTTTGACTGCTTTTAACCTGATATATATTTTCCCCCATTCTTTGATTTTTAGTCTGTTTATCTTTATATGTAAGTTATGTTTTTTACAAACAGCATATTAAAGTTCATGGGTTTTATCCATTCTATTAGTCTTTGTCTTAACTGGTGAATTCAGTTGGTTTAAATTCAGTGTTGTTATTGATAAATATGGTTTTGTTGATGTCACTTTGTTATATATATATATTTATGGTGTTACTGTATTTAGTTTTCATGATAATTTTTTGTTTTGTGTTCTTGTTGTTGTTGTTGTTCTTATTACTCTCTTTGCTTTTTATTCTCTTTTGTTTTTATCTTAATACTTGTCTGCTTTCTTGGCTTTCATCCTTTTTGCTTTGTTGAAGTTTTAATTTTTTCTTTGTAGGTTGTTTGGTTTTTGTAGCTTTCTTTCCAGTTTCAAAACAGTTTGTTGTATTTTGTGAATGGTTTGATATCTTCTCCAGGTTAAGTGTTTATTGCCTGTTCTGTTACCTTTGCTATGATTTATTTATTCCTTTATTTCTATTTTTAAAGTGGGATTTTGTCTACGATTCCTTGTTTTAATCTATTTAGATCCATTACACTTTGAGTAGTACATCAGTAGGATGTTTTCACCATAATAATTCCTTTTCTAGTATTTTAGGTTGCTGTCTGTTGTAATAGATTTTCTGTCCATAGCATTCAATTGTTTTTATTTCCTCCTCATACTTCAGGGATAATTTTGCTTGATACAGGATTCTTGGTTGGCATTTCTTTTTCTTTAGGTATTTTGAAAATATGATTACATTTCCTACTTGCATTAATACTTTTGCTGGGGAAACCTGAACTTTTCCTGGTCACTTGGTCTTTGTCTCTAGTTGTTTTTTGCCGTGACGTTTTCAGGATGTTTTTCCTTATCATTAATGTTAGAACGTTTGATTATTAGATCACAAAATGATTTCTTTTTAGGGTCAATGCTGTTTGTCATTCTATGAACTTCCTGAATAGATATTTAATGTTGTGACATGATGTTAGGGAAATTCTCTGATAATATTTCATTGACTATTTTCTCAAGAGTTACTATTTCTTCTTTCTGTTTTGGGACATTTATCAGTTGTGTGCTTTTCCTTTGGATGGTACCCCATAGTATTCTTACATTATTTTCAGGTTTCTCTTGGTGGTGGTGATATTGGTGCCTGTGGTTTTTATAAGTTTATCTTCTTGCATTTTGTTCTGGAGAAATTTATCTTCAGGATCACTGATTCTTGATTCCAAGGTTTGCTCTGTTCTTTCACAATGTTGGTGAGTTCTAGTATTTTGGTGTTGGCCTTTCATATTTCTCTTTGAGGGTTGTGCTATTTCTATGTTTTCATTCATTTTGTTGGCATGTTTTTTCAAGACACATCTGAGTTCTTGAAATATGGCGTGTGTCGTCTCTCTATCTCTTTCTAATTTTTCCTCCAGTTGCTTAAAATAACTGGAGACCATCACTGTAATCCATATTGGGAGGATCAGGAAACCTCTGCTCCTCCAGGAGCTCTTCCCGATTCACATTTGTGTTTGGTGTAGCTACTTGTGCTGTTTTCTCCTGTTTCCACAAGTGTGGAGAGCTCGTCTGCTGCCTGTGAGGCATAGTGTCATTATTAGTTACTTTAATTTTTATGGTGGACCCGGAATGCAGTCGTATCCCCACACACTTCCTGCAGAACCTGGCAATTCTGCACCAGCCTGCCTTTCACAAGAGCTGAAGGCAGCAAATAATTAAATATGAACTCCATCAAAATTCTGGTCTTGAGGCCAATTTCCAAGTCTCCAGAGTTACCTGGAAATTGTTGATCAAACCAGGACGTTGAGAGGAGAGAAAAGAGTGACTAATTAGAGCATTCATCACAATCTGCAATCTTGAGATCATATACATTTTCATATGGCCTGAGTGTTGAGATTATTTACTCAGCATACAGATTAAATCAGTGGTGAACAGAGAGAACTGTAACACACACTTGTACTGATTTAAATCTCACCATATCCCCTTGTTCTTCTTGAGCAACAGCTTTGGGGGTCTATATACAGTTTCCACCTGAGTGCAATTAAGTCTCCTTGATAGATATTAAACAGCTCTTGCTTAACTGATAAAGGACTGTGTGAATGAGTGAATGTATTATTGCATTTTATAAACCTATTGACAAAATATCTTTCTACAATATCATGAAGCCTCTAAGAATGTGTGTTTGCACTGGCTTTTCCTTAGAAAGACCGAGCCCCTTTGGCAAAATAAAAATGCCAATAAAAGTAAAATAAACAAAAGACTACATACAAGGAAGCCAGGTATTTTTTTAGGCTGGTGTGGGAGTTGGAAAACTCAAGTGAGTATGTGGAACAGGGAATCGAGTGGGGTCAGTGGGAAATTTCCAGCAGGTAGACCTACGGCTGAAAATAGGCCACATATAAAAGAGATGGGATGCATATTTGCAAGAGTGTTTGTGCTTGTTTGTCTGGGGGGTTCTTAGTAATTATCTGAATGTGTGTGTGTGTGTGTGTGTGATATGTGTTAGCCTGTATATCCTGCTGTTTGAAATTCTGAAACTGCATGTTTACCTACATGTTTGGGGTAGGATGGATGGATGGATGGATGGATGGATGGATGGATGGATGGATGGATCTCTTCATTACACTTTTTAACCTTTTATTGTGAATTAGGTTAGGTTTATCGTGCAGTTCACTATATGTCCAACAACTCATATGCGGTTTGCTTCAATCCATCCATTGCAAACCTCTCAATGTACCACGACTTATCCTACTTCCTCTCTGTGATTCCTGGTTCTAGTCCTCTTGCTTCCCTAACTCCTGCCACCTGAAATGCAAGTATTTTACCCTGAAGTGGTACAGTCAGTTGATTCACTCCATGTTAGAGGAAGAGAGAGAGATTTATCAGAAGTTAGCAGGCAAGGAGACCAACAGCACAACAGGCTTCTTTGTGGTGTCCTATTTGAAAGTAGAATATAGTGTGATAGGTAGGTTTATTGTGCCAACCTGGCCAATAAGAACATGTGTCATTAATAAGGTCGCATTTTGATTGGAGGGCAAAGAGATAAATGACGACGAACCCCACCTCTCTCTCTCCCTTGCTCTCTGGTGATCCAACCCACGTGCGCTGCCTTGGCTACTTCTCTGCCTCAAATTGCAAGTTACACGCTCCATGGGACACCCAACCCATGGATTGTGTCACTAGAGCTTGAGGTTCCTTCAAGACCTGCTTTGCTACATCACTCAAGCTGGGGACTGTCGGACCCTGTCATCTGGCTGACTGTTGGTGACCTGCCCTACTGTTTGCTGCCTGTGTCTAGACTGCCTTCATTGCTCTACAGAAGACTCAGCTGTCTGCTTCTGTTTCCTTGATCTTCAACTCAGCATCCCTCATGAGTTGAGGGACTTCTAGTATATTACCTGTTTTACAGAAGTGAGTTGAACTGAACCCTCTGTACTGCTGTGTGGACTAATTAGCTGTTACGTTCCTTCATGCTATAAATATCTATCCATAGATTAGATAGATAGATAGATAGATAGATAGATAGATAGATAGATAGATAGATAGATAGATAGATATAATCATAAGTGTTCTGGTTTTGTTTCTCTAGCGAACCCTGTCCAACACATAGAGATTATATGCCTTTTAATCTGGATACTTATTTTTGAAGAGTCATGTATAGATGTTTACATTAATTTGAGCTTTTGGGTAACCATGGAAAATAATCATTGATCACAAGCAAGCAAACAAAGCAATATGATTGTTTTAATCTTAGGCCAGTCTCATGATGTTTTTGATGACTAGCTAGAAGGTCAGAGTCTAGATTTTAAGTTCACATAGAATAAGCACACCATCAAGAGTCACTGAAGGATTGTAAATCATATAATCTGAAGTCAAAGGAGGGAATAGTATCAAAGCTTAAATTGTAAAAATCTGGTTTGCGGAAAGCTATGGATGACAGTGGGAGCCAAAGATTCATTTGTGGGAACTACATAGGAAATTGGTCTCTGGGAACTCCCTCTATCCACAGTTGAGGAATGGGAGGAAAGGGGTTACTAAACAGAGGACATTGGAGAAGTGATTATAGAATATCAAAAGCATAAATCTGACTTAAACAGTTAAAATTGTCAGTTGACCCTTCCTCTGATGCATGCTGGATTGATGTGGTTTTTAGCATTTTCTATGTTTGTATTTTAGTTGGTCTTGTATTTGTTTGTTCCTATTAGGGTGTATATCAGAGATGTAATGTCATTGGCTGTCACACCCTTGAAGTTGTGTTTATGTTGTTCTGTTTTTCAGTATATGAAACACAGGATTGATGAATCTATAGGGACAGCAAGTACAATAAAGGTTTCAGGGGTGGGGGGATGCAGTAGTGGTGGAAGAAGGTAAAAGGGAGACTATATCAAGGAGTTTCGGAAGAAAAAGAATGTTGGGAAACTGTGGTGGAATTATACAATTCTGCTTGATGTGATAGAACTATGGGTTGACATGATATATGCATTTACTCCCAATTAATTAAAAAATAAATAAATTCAGTTAAAAATAAGCAAATAGGAGTGGCATTTGCACTTGAACATCAGATCTTCTAAATTTACATTTGTATTTTCAATTATGAAAACTGGCATATCCTTTATAGCACTGCCAAAAAAAGTAAACTGTTCTGGTCATGGTGTAAATTTAAGAGCACAGAATTCTTTAGATAAGATTACAAAGTTGGAACCTGACCTTCAGAAACATATAGATCGATATTTTGGTTAATAAGTGTTTACAATTCTGTAACTAAATAAATACAATAAAAGCTATATTAAAGCAGGAAGATTCTTCTTTCCATCAATCTTTATTTAAAAGTATTGTTGTTAGGTGCCCTTGAGTCTGGTCTGCCCCATAGTGACCCCGTGTACAAGTTACCACGCCTGCACTCTCCTCCCCATTGTGGTTATGTTCAAACCCATCACGTCAGCCATTCAAGCCATCTGACCGAAGGTCTTTTTTGCTGCCCTTCTACTGTATCTGTGGACTTCGATGACCCTGCTGGTGTTTGAAATACCAGTGACATAACTTCCAGCATCACAACACAAAAGCCACCACATTACAACAAACTTGGACAAGCAGTGGTTCAAAATACATTGTGGTAAAACAGATCTATAATCTGTATTGGCCATTTTCATTGTTTTAAGTGTATAATTCTGTGACATTGACTATTTTCACTGTTTTGTGCAACCACTGCCACTGCTGTCTATTTCCAAAGCTTTTCCTCACAACAAGCAGATTATCACAAAGCACTCAGTTCTCATCCCCCTCTTCACAGATCCTTGGAAACTAATCTGCTTTCATGTCTATGCATTTGCATATTCTAAATATTTCCCATATATGGGATTATGAAATATTTGTCCTTTCTGACTTATTTCACCCTGCATGATACATTCAAGTTTCATCCACATTTACCTTCTATCAGAATATTATTTCTCTGTATGGATAAACAGCATCCCATTGTATCTAAGTTTCATATTTTATTTTTCTGTTTATCTCATGAACATTTGGTGAACACTTGGAAACTTTCCACTTTTGGGCTACTGAAAATAATATTTCAAGGAACCTTGATACACATGTAACTGTCTGAGTCTCTGCTTCCAATTAATTGGGATATATGCTTATATATCCAAGAATAGAATGACTAGATAATATGGAAATTCTGTTTTTAACTTTTTGAGGACTCGCCAATGTGTCTGCCATAGAGGCTACACCATATTACACTCTCAATAGCACTGCATGAGGGTTCCAATTTCTCCACATTTTCCACTTTTTAAATTTCCTTCTCATCTCCCTTTGTGCATATTTTTAGATTATTTCTATGAGATTACTCAAGGCATTAATTTGAAGTCATAAGTTTCTAGCAACTTGGTTTCAATTGATACCAGATTAATTTAATACAATGTTAATGTGCTTTATGTATACTATGCTCCCCCTTTTGTGCTGTTCTCCAAGTGATTCTATATCATGCTCAATCACATAATTTTATCATTATTTTTATGCATTTGTTATCTAGATCATGAAAGTAATAGCTGGCATTTGTGTTTGCCCACAAAGTCACCTTTATTAGACATATTCATTTCTTTATACAGCTTCAAGTTGTGTCTGCCATTCTTTCTTTGGGACCTGAAGTACACCCTTTAGCATTTCCCATAAGGTGTGTTATTTTTGTTGTTGTTGTTGTTGTTGTCATTGAGTCAGTTTAGGCTCATAGCCATCCTATGTACAATGGAACCAAAAGCCGCCTGGTCCTGCACCGTCCTCACTATTGGACTTCAGGTGGAGCTCATTGTTGCAGCAATTCTGTCGGTCCATCTTGTTGAGGCCCGTCCACTTTACCAAGCATGATGTCCTCCTGGGACTGATCTCTCCTGACAACATGTCCAAAGCATGTGAGACAAAGTCTTGCCATCCTTGCCTCTAAGGAGCACGCTGGCTGTACTTCTTCCAAGATAGATCTGTTTGTTCATTTGGCAGCCCCTGGTTCTTTCAATAGTCTTTGCCAGCACCATAATTCAAAGGCATCATTTCTCTTTGGTCTTCCTTTCATAGGTATACGAGGTAATGGAAAATACCCTGTTGGGTCAGTCACACCATAGTCTTCAGAATTATAGCCTTGCTTTTCAACATTTTAAAGAGGTGTTGTGCAGCACATTTACCCAACGCAATGTGTGGTTTGGTCTCTTGACTGTTTCTTGCAGGAGCATTGATGGTGTATCTAAGCAAGGTGAAATCTTTGATGACGACGATTTTTTTAATAATCATTTTATTGGGGGGTTGTACAACTCTTATCACAATTCCATACATGCATCCATTGTATGTCAAGCACATTTGTACATTTGTTGCCCTCATCATTGTCAAAACATTTGAGCCCTTGGTATCAGCTCCTTATATTTCCTCTTCCTCCCCGCTCCCCTCTCCCTCATGTACCCTTGAGAGTTTATAAATTATTATTTGTTCATATCTTACACTGTCCGATGTCTTCCTTTACCCACGTTTCTGTTGTCCATCCCCCAGGGAGGAGGTTACATATAGATCCCTATAATTGACTCCCCCTTTCTACCCTACGTTCCCTCCACCCTCCCGGTACCGCCACTCACACCACTGGTCCTGAAGGGATCATCCATACTAGATTCCCTGTGTTTCCGGTTCCTATCTGTACCAGTGTACATCCTCTGGTCTAGCCAGCTTTGTAAGGTAGAATTGGGATCATGATAATGGGGAGGGGGATACAATCTTTTCTCTGTTGAACATGATGTTCCCTTTGGTCCAGCTGTGAGGGGTTTGCTTTTCTTTACATTAAGTTGTAAAGGCTGCAATCCTTGATCTTCATCAGTAAACACTTTCAGTCCTTCCCACTTTCAGCAAGCCAGGAGCTTATGAGGTGGACTAGGAACAAATTCTCACAGAGGACAACATCGCTGTAACTGTCCGGAAATGCAGGTTTCTATTTCCTAAGGATGTTTTGGTAACCCATACAAACATCCTTTGGAAACTGGAGTTGTCCTTTGGAACTTTGAACCTCATAAAAAGGATTCCTAAATGCCATGGTCTATATAAATTAATACTCTTAGTTTGCTTTGGGGATTGTGCTCTTTTAAAGTAGTCAGTCTGTTTAAAAAACAGACCATACAGCTCCGACTAGGAACTATGCTTAGAGTAAACCAGTAATTATTTTAATTTATCCTCAAGACAAAGCTGTATGAAAATACTTTCTGACCACAGATTTATCACTTCATTTTCAACCACTTTTTCCATGACTATGCAAAAAATATTTGGCATAAATTTTGCAAGTACTCAACTTTGAAGCATATTTGATAGTCTAGTAAAAATGCTATCCAATTCATAAATCCTATAGTCAATAAGCTTCAATTTCTTAATAAAGAAAGACTCTCCCTCAACTTTTAGCAAATATCTCAATCTTATTTTTGAAGGATCCTTTTTCCATATAGAGAATTTTTTGTTGACAATGCTTTTAACACTTTAAGTATGTAATCTCACTTTAACACTTTAAGTATGTAATGCCTTCTGAGTTTCATAACTAAAGCAGAGAAATCAACTCAATCTGGCTTTTTTTTTTAAGTAAGGGATTTGTTGAAGAATAAAAGCCATTTGAAATTTGGACAGCAACCATGTAGATAATACAAAATTTCTCCCTTAAATGTGAAGGTCAATTGGCATAATATAGTCACAATGGTCTACATCCTACTTTGATGCGTAGAAACATGGGTCTTAAAAGCTTGTGAATGGCCATCTAAGATACAATTATTCTCTCTCCCTGTCTGGAGGTAAGAGTGAAGAAAATCAAGACACATGGGATAATTAGTCCAAAGGACTAAAGGACTATGCACATCACAATCTCTTGAGATCAGAACAATTAGATGGTACTCGTTATCACCTTAGAAAGGGATCACAATAGAGGATTCTACATAGAGTGGGAGAAAATATGTAACAGAACTCAAAATCATAAAAAGATCAGGCTTACTGAACTGATAGTGACTGGTTGAACCCCTGACATTTGATAAGCAGTCCCCCTTTAAGCCTAGAATTCACTCTCCTCCTTGTTCAACTTTCAGCCAAACAATAGATAGGTGAGTAGTAACACTCACATTAATCAGCCATAGAAGACCAAAATGATCACATTTGCCCAGGGATGGAGCTTAGATCGCAAAAAAAAATGGATAGAAAAGAAAGACAATGAAAATGGTAAGCATGGAGAGTAAGTGGGAAGAGAGACTTGTGATATCGTGGGGTCAGCAATCAATGTCACATCATTTCTCAAAACACAATGTGTATGAACTGTGGAGTAGAAAACCAGTTTGCCCTTTAAACATTCACTCAAATCACAATTTAAAAATTGCTCCTTTAATCTTTAAAAGACATTTAAAATTTTTGTTGTTTTGCAGAATACACATAGCAAAACACCTACCACTTCAACACTTTCTACACGTAGAATTCAGTGATACTTGATGACATCCTTGAGTTCGGCAAACCTTCTCACCCTCCTTTTGTGAGTTGTTCCTCCCTCATTCACTTACCCTCACTTCCCTCACAGTCTCGTTTCTACTCTATCATGGTACCACTGTCAATTTAACGCTGTGTAGACAATTCCTAAAGAGCAAAATGCTCAGGCAAATTCTAGTCCTTGCTGTTGTTCGGTGAGGTTCTGTCTCATACAGACGTGTGTCCAAGAAAATGAGCCTCAGCCAGTCCTGCACCATCCTCACAAGGGTCATGTTTCAGCTCATTGCTGCGAGATCTTCCTCTCTTTTGCTGCCTTTCTCCTTTACCAAGCATGATGTCAATTTCCAAGGCCTGGTCTTTACTCACAATATATCCAAAGTCGGTGATATGAATTCTTGCCATCCTCACTTCTAAGAAGCATTCTGGCTGTACTTCTTTGAAGATACATTTGTTTGTTCTCTAGACAGTCCATGGAACTATGGTAAGTCGAGGATTGAATAAGTAGTGGAATTTTTTGTTTATATGTCTGTTAAAAAAGAACTAAAGAAACTGTAGTACTCATTAAAATTATGAAATTAATATTAATTTATGGAATTATGGAAATAATATAATATTTTCTTTTTAAAGATGGGGGAGAAAAAGAGAAGAAGAAGCTAGGGATCTAAACTGCCCTGAGAGAACTCGAGAACATGCAGGGCAGAGATTACTTGGGGAGTTAGAAGCAGCACCTAGGAGTGATTGGCTCAGCCCATTTGGGTGCTCGCATTGGTAGGAATAGGTTTAAGCAGAATCCAGGTTAGAGGTGATGGAGTAAAGTGGGTCTGTGAGAACAAAGGGACTAGAGGTCTTGTAGTTTTTAGGATCGCAGAGCCCGGCACCTTTTATTGGGATGGTCCAGAGGCAGGGGAACAGACACTAGTGGTTGCAGGGGGCAGGGTATTGCTGTGAGCCCCACTATGAGACATGATACCCCCTCACTGACCCATGGCCTTGCGGGGGACAACACCAGTGACACAGTGTGGGAATTGCACCTGATCTGACCCCGCCACACTGAGGCAAAGCACTGGGGGAGTACAGCGGAACAGCAGAGAAGGGGAGTAGCAAAATCCCCAGGGAATGATGAGGGTGGACATTGGAGACATGGCATGGTGCCCCAACAGGCTAGACTAGAAAACACAAACTTTTCTTTCTTGGTATATTTTAATTTGTTCTTTGTCAGTGGATTGATGTTGTTGCTGTTTTGTTGTACATTGTTGCTTGGTTTTGCTCTGTCTTGTTTTTGTGCATATTGTATTCGCAGGCCTGTCTGGAT